>NC_043992.1:4009859-4052359 GCF_902150065.1 Myripristis murdjan | reverse complement strand
CAGTCATGTGAAGTCGGAATGAGCTTTGCAAGGCTACAAATTGAAAGTTGTGTCGGCCCCGCCACCTTTCAGAGCTCGGAGACCCCCTGAGCCGGGACGCCTCCTCCTGCCGGCCGTAACATCCCACAGCCATGGTGATAATGGAAGGCCTGTACGTTGTTTTATGGAGACCGGATATCTTATATATTCACGAGGAAATCTTTGTTCTGGTTGCTCTGAGGAAACTTTGCCAAAACATCAAGTTCCTCGTAAAAGAAAACAGTTAGGTTGTAAAATGTCGTGCCGCTCACAGAAAAAAAAAAAAAAAAAAAAAAAAAAAACTTCCCCCGGTTATTTTTAACTCCTTCAGCTCGGCCAGGATCTCCGGATGCTGCCAGTCATTAGAGGAGGAGCGAGGGAGGAAGAGGAGGAGGAGGGAGGGGGGGGGGCTTGTAAAAGAGCTGGAGGAGCGGCGCGCTGTTTGTTCCTCTGGGTTTCCGCTTCTTGATGACCCTGAACACACACACACACACACACACACACACATACGTCTGGCTGACCCCTCCTCTCCTGCCCAGCTCTGTCACACATTCCTCAGCTCACCCTGCCCTTTGTGGCTTCGTGACTCACTGGCCCTACGCCTGTCTGACACACACACACACACACACACACACACACACACACACACACACACACACACACACACACACACACACACACACACACGCACACACACACAGTCAAGTGGATGCCAAGGCGGACTGGCACGCAAACGGACATTAATCAGCCACTGAGACATCATATCAGACAGGGAAGCTTAAAAAGATGGACAGATTACAAGCCGTTTTTTATAACAACTGAGCTGTGATACAGGATAGCAGGAAGTCAGGAGTGTGTGTGTGTGTGTGTGTGTGTGTGTGCGTGTGTGTGTGTGTGTGTGTGTGTGTGTGTGTGTGTGTGTGTGCGTGTGTGTGGATTCAGGGAGTCTACGGGAGATAAGGAAGGACCTAAGGGGGAAACCAACCTCTGCAGCCACCCTGATCTCATAATGACAGAAACACACACAGCCTGGGGGTCCCGTCTACCTCTCAACAGTTCGTCTCACACACACACACACACACACACACAGAAATATCTCTCTCTATATATATGTATATATAAATATGAATACACTCCCCCTGCTTTCATGTGATGCAGTGATCCGTATGCCCCAGATAGACTCCTGCAGAGCTCACACACACACATGTGTCTATCTATGTATACACACACACACACACACAACCCCCTCTGAGGCCCTTGGGGTGCAGGGCCGAGTGAAGGGGGCGGGGCAGGGGGTGCACAGTCTCAGCACCAGATCAATGTAATCCCTTTTAAATGACTTTAACATTATGTGGGTCTGCCTCCTCTGAGCGCTCCGCTGTACACACACACACACACACACACACACACACGGCGACACACTCTGATCCTCTTACACACTTTCTCTCTCTCTGCAACAACAGTAGACGCCCACAAAAAAACACACACTCTGACCGCACAACCTGGGCAGACGAGCCGCCAGACAGCATCTACATTTCTGTTTGTCGTTTATCTGCAGAGACAGAGACACTCCTCACTGTTAACATCACACGCAGCTTGTTTGTTTTTTACCTGTGCACAGGTCAGAGCTGGAATCACCTTTTGAACGATCATGTAGAGCAAGAAGTCAGGTTTCAAAACAAAGAGCAAAGTAAGGAGGCAGAAATGGGAGAGGGGCTGGATCTTCAGTCTCCTGCTGCCCCCTCAACACTGAAATCAGAACACAGGAGCCGGACTCTGAGCCGGACTCCGAGATGGCCTCGTCTGGACACACTGCAAAAAGTCAAAATCTTACCAAGATTATTTGTCTTATTTCTAGTCAAAAATGTCTTATTTCTAGTCAAAATATCTCATTACACTTAAAATAAGACATGATCACCTCAGAAGTAACTTGTTTTTAGACAATTTTCACTTGTTTCAAGTGAAAATTTGCTTGAAACAAGAAACAAATTTTGCCAATGAAACAAGCAAATTTTTACTTGTTCACTTGTGTCACAAGTAAAAATTTGCTTGTTTCATTGGCAAAATTTGTTTCTTGTTTCAAGCTAATTTTCACTTGAAACAAGTGAAAATTGTCTAAAGAGCTGATCAAGTCTTATTTTAAGTGTAATGAAATATTTTGACTAGAAATAAGTCATTTTTAATTGAAATAAGACAAAGAATCTTGGTAAGATTTGGACTTTTTGCAGTGCAGTTTCCATCCTCCCGTCCCCAGGCTGACATGAGTTTCTGAGGTGAGGTTACACTTTGGCCCTGATCCCAGCTCAGATTCACATGACGGATGTTTTCAGGGTTGTGACCAAAAATGTAACCTTAAGCTCAAATTCTTTTTTTTTTTTAAAGTCACTGAACTTCAAACCAACTGGTTGACTGGTCTGGCCTGACCTTCACACACACTGACTGTAACCGTCTGAAACAGGGCTTGACATTAGGCCTATTTCTGTCCAAAAAACCAAACTGACCGGTGAACAGAGCTGAGGGCTAAACGTCACGTTTTTGTATGTAAATATGAATTCTGCTTGTATTTATCTTTATAGAAAGCCCCTCCAGATCCACAGCGCTGGCAGGCAATGCTCTCATGGTTCATTTACTAAAGAACATAAGAGGTCTAGCAGCTAGTCCAAATGTTTCAATACACAACCTACACACATTTTGCTTGTTGCAGTTCATGGTGGGGGCCATATTAGTTCCACAGTCCTGCTTCGAGGCTGTTGCTAGGCAACCTGAGACTCCATGGCACCTTATTTTTAGGCTTCAGCGTGTCTCAGCACTCAGTGTCCGTGGTACAAACCGGCCAGAGCCAAAGAGCTGATCGGCAGCGTTGAGAAGCCCACTCTACACCAAAAGACGCCGATGCCTGCGCCCGCATGTCAGTGTGACACAGGGAAAATTACCCATCAGCCCCAGCAGAGCACGACGACAACGTGTTTGCACAGAAACTGTTTCCCACTGCAGCGGAAAGCCCAGCAGGAAACGCAGCGCCGCCATTCTCACGCTACAGCAGTGAGCCTGTGAGTCTCAACAGCAACGGTGTCAAACCGCACACACACACACACACACACACACACACACACACACACACTGACTGAGAAACATCTGTGTTGCTTTGAAGCCATTGCAGGGTCTGCGTTGGCTCCACGTGCACGCCGCCGTGCGCTCCTCGCTGCACTGTGAGTCAGAGCGGGGCCGACAGAGGAGTCTTTGTTAAGTGCAGGATGGCTGAGGGCCAGCTCTGATTGGCTGAGACAGGATGGCAGGCTCGTGGCCTCCGGTGCAGAGGGCACAGGACTTCCCTGACCTGCATTAAGACCAGCAGCCGGGCAGGGAACCAGGCCATCTCAGCCAAAATGACACCGGGATTTTCACCGTCTAACCGGAGGCTTGGAGAACGGGCCCTCCGGATGACAGTGAAGTAGACACAGCACACGGTTTGACTGGCGGCTCTTCATCAGCATGGCAGCATTTAGCGCCCGCTGCTCTTAAATCTACTTCTTGGTCTGTACAGTGTGCGAGTTTAATGACAAAATCTCATGAAGTTAGTCAAGTGATGTCATCAAATTGCTTCCTTAGTTTGACCAGCAGCCAAAAAAGACCCGCAGCATTAATATTATTACAATATGAGCGGAGAAAAGCACGACAATGTTAGCATCTCAGGGATCATAGTGAAGCTGCAACCAGCAAATGTTTGGGATTTTTTTTTTCTTGATAAACGCTAATAAAAAATCATGATCGGATTAGGATTACTGGGGTAACATTAGCACGGCAGTCACCTGTCATAAATGTGCATGCATATATTTTTCTGTAATATTTCCTACTCATAGTCTTAATCAGCTGGAAGTATAACAGATATAAGGGCCCTGTCTTGCACAGCAGAGCAGAGCGGCTGTGCAGGGGTTTGGTCTGCTCGGCCATGGTGGGGCCGACGCACTCATCCATGTCTTCCTGACGCAGAGAGGGCTTGTGTGTGTGTGTGTGGTGTCCGAATATCTCAAACAGGGAAGGAGCAGCAAACCGCAGAAACCTCAGAGCCGTACTTCCTCTTTCTTCCTCCATTACGACTCGCCGGATGGAAAAGCGGCCCTGCAGTCGATGCCTCGTCCTCCCACGTCTCGCTCATCCCTTTTTCCCTTTCCTTCCTTCTCTTAAGTGAGATTTACTCTTTACCGCCAAGTCGTTTATCAAAAAAAAGGGTTTTTTTTTCCCTTCGAGGGTTAAATTTGTGAGGTAATACCTTTTCCAGATTGAGATGACCCTTCCTTCCATGCATACTGATTGAACAGGCTCAGCGGTGCAAACAATAACTGACATCAACTTGAGCTCATGAGTGACACAGAAATGAGAAAACTGCCAAAGCAACATCAAACTAAGCAAAAAAAAAAAAAGTGGGGAACAGTTTTTTAGCCCCTCGACTTATTGCCAGGTCGCTCTGCGTTCTCTCTCATCTTTTTCCCTCTTTGTCTCTACACACAGCTGGAACACACACACAAAAAAAAAAACACACCCACTCCTCAGAGGATGTGCTGTTAACAGTAGAAGCCTGCATGCCATAGCAACAGAACAAGAACAGAAGCAGGAGGAGAGAATTGTCTTTTTCAGATCCTGAGGCCAACCACAGCAGCTTTTCTCTTCTGCGGCGTAAACCAGCCATGAACCTCACGTTTGGCCGTTCACCTCTTTCCCTAAAGCCTTCTGCCTGTTTCTCTATTTGGGTGCAACTGGAACTGTCAGCCCCACCCTCTGCTGCAACACCCTAAATGAAAAAAAAAGAAAAGGTGTTTATCTGTCTGTCTGCATCTTCATGTTTTTTTTTTTTGTTTCCTCTAACCTCTGCAGAGTCTCCGGGGATTAAAATCAGGGCTTGCATTGCTTTTGTGCTCGAAGAAAAACACAAATGTTTTGAGAGTTATGATCGTATGATGTGGAAAAAAAACACCGGCAACTGCCTGCATTCAAATGTGCAAATGTGTAAAAGGATTTTATCATGTAAACTGTAAAATGTGTGAATGTGTAGATATTATTTCTGAAAGTGATAGTAAAGATTTGAAGCGGTGAGAACGAGCGAGCGATCTGTATCTGTGTAGTTCTGAGTTACAGAACTACACGCGTGTTCTCACGGCCTCAAGAATTTATCGCTTTACAGTGGTCCCTCGTTTATCGCGGGAGTTACGTTCCAAAAATAACCTGCAATAGGCGAAATCCGCAAAGTAGTCAGCTTTATTTTTTACAATTATTCTAGATGTTTTAAGGCTGTAAAACCCCTCACTACACACTTTCTACACTTTTCTCAGACAGGCATTAACATTTTCTCACTTTTCTCTCTTGTTTAAACTCTCAAAGTTCAAACCTTTGTAGAAAAATAAGTCCAGTAAAAAAAAAAAAAAGCATGCAAAATTGCACTAAAAAAAATCCGCAAAACTGCATATTCCCAGCTTTTATTTCACTAATGCAAATCTTTTTTGCACGTATTCAAATAGGGCAACATACAGCTCTCAATGCATTGGCCAACATTTGCCTACAAGCTCAAAGACAATAGGATGCTGATTTAATCCCCTGCTGGAGTCCCTGTTGCTTTGTTGTGTTGGAAATACATTAAAAAAACACACACACACAACCTAAAGTCACTGTATGTTCAGCACATGTGTCCAGCAGTGTGAGCTCCAGGCCTCACGTCTCAAAGGGGTTCAGCTCTTAACAATGGAGCAAAGGAAAAAAAAAAAAAAAAAAAAAAAAAAAAAAAGGAAGATAAGAGAGCATTCAAACTTATGACCAGGCCCCCGGGCTGCCTGTCCACATGCCTGACCAGAAATCCATCCACTACAGACAGAGAGGAGCTGTGGAGCTGAAAGGCTACACCGCACACACACGGGAAAACAAGCGGGCAGCACACCAGCAGCGGCCAAAAACAGGAAAAAAAAAAAAGAAACGGGTAAAAAAAAACAAAAAAAAACATATCGGTCATGTCCTAAAAATAGCTGCACCCTCTCCACTGTGGTGGGAGAAACAATAATCCTCTTTTGTCAGAGTGTGTCGTCTTAAGGACTGTGGCAGCACGCATTAGGCATAGTAGAAGCAAAACGGAGGGAGGGAGGGAGGGAGGGAGGGAGAAAGTGAGAGAAAGACAGAACGGCAGGCAGAGAAACGAGAGAGAGAGAGGCAGAGAGAGAGAGAGAGGCAGAGAGCAGGAGTGTTGCGTGGGTTTATTTGTGGGTAGTGTGTCCTCGCTATAAATGAGAGCAGTGGAACCTGGAGGCCGGGCAGAATCAGTAAATATTTAATGGCGCTGTTTTGTGCCCTGAGAGCCACATCAGCTCCAGTGATACCGCGGAAAATGCTCATGCATCAGGTGGACAAAAAAAAACAAACAAACAAAACAACACAGAAAACAGGAAAACATTTTATTTTTTTTAGTGGGCTGTGACATGAAACTGTTCCTTTGAATTAACCGTTTTCTTCATTTGCATATAAATTGGTGTCTGTTTACTATCGGCGGCTGAGAGGATGGTGATTCAGCCGAGGTCGTGCGGGCCCTCAGCTCCGTGCTGAGCAGGAGCTGATGTGCTTCATGTTTCTGGTTTGTTTGGAAGAAACAGCAGCACGAGCAGCGATCGTCTCTACGGCTGAGCAGGCCAAGAAAAGAGACTCAAACTCCTTCAACAGGAAATCCACCACGGTACAGTCCCGCCCACACGGTTTGACTGACAGGTGATGGCTTGGGAGTTGCAGTGTGATGGAGACAAAATAATAATAAAAAATAATAAATAATTGACATCTCTAAAGTGGATTCACCCAAAGTCACCTGGTCAGTTTCTATCGTTATTATGAAGGGAGTGAACATGATGATGATGATGATGATGATGATGATGATGATGATTGTACCTGGTGTGTCTGGTCTTTGAGTAAGTACTAATGCATGTTATCGGCTGTATGGATGAGTGGATGAGGAATTTTGGGCCCCATGAAAAAAAAATGTATTTACTCGATGATGGTTTAATAATTTTATATTCATTTTTACCTAGTTTTTGGGGCCCCTGTCAGGCAAGGGCCCTTGGAATTGTCCTAACTTTTCCCCCATATACGGCGCGCCTGTGTGTGTGTGTGTGTGTGTATGTCCAAGCAGGCCCAGCCTCCTCACCTCATTGCCCAGTGCCCCAGTTAGAAAGCTGTTGAATAATACAGCAGGACCGAGCTGAGGAAATCAGAGACAGCCTCACAGGAAACACACACACACACACACTTAGTTTGTGGTGCTGTGTGCTTGGCCCTTCTTCACCTTTCTTAAACTGCTTTCAAAGTGTTATGTGGAAGACGGACACACTCGTACTTCAGGCCACTTTAAACTCTAAAAATTTCCTCAAACTCAAATATTGCAAATATTCTGGCATGAAGAACGAAGAGCGACCTCCCCGTTAAATCCTTTCCACGAAATGACAATCAAACCACATCCTGATCAACTGCAGCTGTTACTGACACACTGGGTGGGGAATGATCAACAGCTACTGGTGAAACACACCTCAAACGGTGCACATTATACAAAAACCCACTACAACAAGAGACAAATTGATACCAAGAAAGTGGAGGTATATAGCCCAATATATATTTAGCCCAAATTAATGCAGATTGTAAGACAGCCTAACTACCTTCCCTGTGCAATTCAAGCAGATAAAACACTGTTCCCAAGGTTTTCAGCAATTTAGTATGTACTGCTTAAGTGATGCTAGTTTTATATGACAGTCCTGTAGGTTAAAACAATAGGCCTGTCTGCCTCTCCAGCCATTGTGAACAGTAAACACCTGTCGTTGTTAGATCATATTTATTTAATAAAGTGTCTACTGGATTTTGAGATGCACCAGCCACAGTGGCCAGTGGGCAAAAAGTGGCTCTCTGAGGAGCAAATTCACCACCTGCTGAGGCGAAGTGAAAGGTGAAATGAGAGTACACTGAGTGCACGGGAGGTGAAGTGGGATTCCTAGTCAGCCACAGAATGACTGTCGGTCAACACAGAGAGTGGGAGGTCAAACCTACCAGAGGCTGACCTGAGCAGCAGAACCTCATCTCCTGAGCTCTGCCAGCTGGAGGCTGAGGGGCTCCGTCTCCTCAGTCCACGGGCCAGCACTAACTAACCAGCGCTAAAATTACACAATCATTAATCATCAAACTCAGGACTTCCTCTTTAGTTGTGGCCTGGACTGGCTGCATGAGGTCAGGTGTATGGGCAGATGTTTCCACAAAATAAAGGTCACACGTTTCTACATCTCCTCATATACAACAGACCACACAATAAAACAAGGCCAACAAACTGTGATGAGTCAGTGGGTAGTTTGGACTGGTTTCAAGCTGAGAGCGAGTGCAGTGACTAAGCTGAAGCCTTACTGGCAGCTGATGTTGCATTAGCTGCACTTGGCGATTCAGGTGCAGCTAATGCATATTCTAACCTGTATTTGAATTGTATTTGTTATTCATGTGCATCAGTACATATTTAAAAGAAAAGCTTACGGCTGCCTTCAATGCTAACGAGATTCTTTAGGAAAAGTACAGCAAATGTACATGTTTTTTTTTTTTTTTCCATAGTGTTACGAGCGTCTGGGGAACAAAAGTAAATTGGATTGCGAGTGTCTTGGTGTCTGTTTAATGCTGCTCTAATGCTCTGTGAGCATCAGGGGTCTGCTCGGCTCTGGCCTGAGGCTGATCTGAGGTGGATCAGCCCGGTCAGCTACCAGGCTGAAGCCCCGCTGCAGCTGCCAAACGGCCCCTCCAGATGTCTGCTCTGTCTGTGTGTGTGTCTGCGTATGAATGAGTGTGTGTTAGTGTGTTAAAGTGTGTCCCAGATGTACGATGAACAGCGCTGGCAGGCCTTTCATCCCAGCCCTTTGTTAGCATAGCAGCATGCCTTGTTGTGCCTGCCCTCTCTCTCTCTCTCTCTCTCTCTCTCTGTCACCCTAGAGGAATGATAACCTGTCTAGGTGTGGCTATGTATGCAGATCTTATTATATTCCACTGCAAAATAAGAATAACAGTAGAGCAGCTGCACTCAGTTTTTTGTATTCCATTATGCTTTAACACGCCTCCAAAAAACAGCTAAGAAACGCGTTAAGCCAGCTCTGGAACACATTCAGGGTCCAGCTTTGCCCCCGGACATTAAATTCATCATAACTGGCCTGTGCAGATGGAAAAAAGCAGCTTATGAAAACATCAACTCATTTACTTCTAATGGGATTTTGCAGCTTCTATCTGTGTTTGTGAATGACTTTTTGAACCTGTTTGAGGGGCAGACTCCCTGGTCACACACCCCTGCCCGGCACACCTGTTCACGTCACACACACTCCACTCACGACGCCAACACAAGGCACAGCTGCAGCCACGTGTTCCTCTACCTGCCCATCCACTATTCACATCTGCCACCACCTCTTCCACACCCGGGACGTCCGCTCTCTGTTCATCACAGGCGGGATGTAATCTGTCGGCTGGAGGGATGTAATCCCGTCATGTGAGCTGGAATATAATCTGTGTGTGTGGTGGCGGTGGTGAGGCGGGGGTGGGGGTGGGGGGGTGTTTGCAGGGTGGTCTGTGTCACGCCGCCAGATGTTGCTCCACAGCGACGATGTGAGGGCTGAAGACACTACACTGTCCACACACACACACACACACACACACACACACACACACACACAGCTCCAGAGACTCGCGGTGCCAGAGATGTCCAAATGCACAAAATTAGTACCGACTTTGGAAGGAAAAGGAGTTGATTCACGTCGGCGGTTGCCAGGATGGGTGTGTTTACTCATTTGAATGAGCTTCTGATATGAGAATCTGCTATGTTCTGGAGAGGCTTGCCCTCTGCTCAACCTAACTCAGTATGTCATTTAATAGCCCATTTTAAAGAAAACAAATTGAGTATATATATATATATTTTTTTAATTGATTTATCATAGTGATTTATAAAATTAAAAAAAAAAAAAAAAAAAACATTTGTTGATTCATACTTTGGGTGTTCTGGCTGCTGCTCAGACTAAGGAAACGATTTGGAGACATCCGTTTGGGCTACGCTAACTTCCCATGAGCCTTTGTCATCGTGTTTGACACTTTATAAACTAAATTATCAATTGTTTAATATGTAAATAAAAAAAGAACTGATAGATGACAAGAGCTGCAGCCCTACTGTTGAGAGATGAAAATTTACACATCAGTATTATCCATGCTTAACATGAAGAGATATCCAGCAAAGTCAAATGTATAGTGTGTTGGAAGTCAATATAAAATCCAAAGCCCTGACCAAATTTTGCAAATAAGCAATGCGTCTTCTCATTCTGGATGAGCGATGTAAAAGCATGCAGCAGCTCGCTCTGCATACTATTTAGTGGTCACTCTCCCCTGAAGCATCGCCTCTCAGCGCACAGATACACCAGCCTCTGCCGACCACATGGACCTTAAATACATCTGTCTCTATGACACCGCAAATAAAAGTGCACCAACGGCAGAGGTGATACACATCTATCTATAGCCTCCAGTCTGAGAAACACGGCAGTGCATTAGCATCTCTGATAACAGCACGGGGGCAATGTGCAATCGAAACAGAGACGGAGGCTTTCGCTTCAGTACCCTCCCCCTTTTTTGATCAAATTTTCAGTGAATTTGAACTCTCTCGGGTGCAGAAGATAGCGCAGCTCTGAAGTGCTGCTGCCAAAAATACGCCATGCTGTGTAGCCAGGCTTCAGAATAGAGAGGTGCAAACTGCAGCCTCGCACATACACACTCACACACACACACACACGTGTGAATACTATCTGCACAGTGCAGCCATGGAGACGCAGCGGGCAGAGCAGAAATGTGCTGCAGCCAGGAATACACACAGCAACATTTAAAGATAGTAAATAGTTTCACACAGTCGGGCTGCAGGCTGCAACACCAACTAAACGTCACACGCTAAAATCTTTCTCTACAGTTGTTTGGATTTTAATGTGAACTTTGATTGACACACTAGATTTTTTTCAAACACTTGTCATAAAGATTCAGACGACAAATAATACAAATTTTTATATATTTTTTCATAATACTAATTTTCACAGGGTGATTTAAAGACAGTAACTGTGTGTCCAGTGCACAGTATGACTTTGCAGGCCAGGGATTCTGAAACATAACCTGCAGACTCTTGCAATGTGGGAATCAGAGCAAATAATCTGACAGTTTAGGATGTCACCACTGTCCAGAACACGAGCAGCGTTCCAGTCCCATGTCCTGAACCCCACAACAGCTTCAGCTAATTATCGCCTTCAGCACCATTCAGCACAAGTGTTAACAGGTCACATGCTAATTTGCACCCCGTGTAGATGCAATGGTAACAAGACACGCTCTACATTTTAGGCAGTCAGCCCAAACCACAGTTAATGCGTTTACATGCATCTTAATAACTGGGTTATTCGACCTTGTGTGGCAGTTATCCATTTTCCCAAGTGCCACGTAAACAAGAAAGCCAGTTTCCACAATCGACGTGAGGGAATAAGAGAAACTGGTGTAAGGTATCTAGATTTCTCCTGGACAAACCTGATGATGGTGCCACATAAACCCTCACCCCACGTTCTGAGCAGCTTTTTAGGTGTGGAAACTCACATTATAAATGCAGTAAACACACTCCGTACAACGCTTGGAAGAGTAAAAACTGCCTGCTCTGCATGGTCATTACAGAACGCTTAATACTTCTACAGCAACACTACCTCTGATGAAAATACAAGGAAACCAAAAACACATCTGCCACCTGCTGCACTGATGTCAGAGGTCAGGGTGGAAACTAGATTATGTGGGTTTTGAATATTTGATTTCCTGCCAAAACCTGGTTACTCTCAGTTATCTGATTTCTTGTGTGCATGAAAAGGTGCTGAACGTAACTTCAACATACGTGGCATTAAGGGGCACCCCTGTAGCAAACCTCGTAGAGCAGAGCATGTACCACTTGTTAAGGCTGAGTCCTGGGTTCGAATCCGAGCCCAGGCCCTTAGCTGCATGTCATCCCCTGTCTCTCTCTCTCTCTCTCTCTCTCTCTCTCCCTGCTGCCACTATCAAAAAAGCAGAAATGCAGAAGAAATAATCTTAAAAAAAAAAAAAAATGTATAATGTGAAAAATAGCTCCCCACTGTTTGGACTGGATTGTGACTTGTGTTGATAGGGTTGCTGTAAATGAGAGGCCGCTGGCTGAACACTGCAGAAAGCACAGTGTCTCAGCGGGTTGGAAGACTACCACACCAGTTAACCAGCGGGTGAAAGACGTCTCAATAATCTGAGTAGACCCAGATACAAAAATGTTAAAAATATTTAAATAAATAATAAAATAATAAAATGGTTGCTTGGTGTAAAAATGGTCCAAGTGCAGCCAGCAGCAGACACCCACGAAACAGTGGGGGTGTGAGGCGAGGTCTGCAGCGGTTCCATAGAAACACCACCGAGGCTGTCCTGCTCACTTTCACTGCTGCAGAGCCTTCCTCTGTGCATTTCCCTGTGTGGCAAACGGACCACGGACGTGCACATCCGCTTTTAGAGAAATCGCACAAAAGTTTCATCGGATCACACACACACACACACACACACATGTTGAGTAGGCTCCAACATGCAGCAGGAGAAAGGCCTGTGTTTGTTTAAGTGCACAGTGTTTACCAGCAGCCCGAGGCAGAGAAACCCACAGCTATGTGACCCTGCTGGAAAACTAGAGGGGGGAAAACCTCACTTCCAAACTCCAGTGAGCCCCCCTCCCCGACACACACACGCACACACACACACACACACACACAATATAATTGGTGCCCCCGCCCTTTTCTCAGACATACACAGGCATCTAAACACACACACAACCACCACACCTAAACACACATTCCTTTCTTCGGCTGCTTTTCCTCCAAACAAGCGAGCCCCCCCTCTCCTCCCAGCCCCTCCACAAAAACACCAGGTCTGCCCTGACTGCTCACACACACACACTCAGAGTCATGACACACACTTTTAAGTCCCAGTTTCTCATACTCATGTATAAAAATTGCTGTTGTCACCCGCTGCTGCAGACAGGAATAACTGTGGCTGCTCTGAGGCCTCTGACTGGCATGTGTCTGTACGCCAGGAGGTGATCCTGCATCTGTGACCTGCTCCACCTCATCACTGCACTCAGCATGCCACAGTCACATACCTCACTGTGCATACAAACTGATCTCCAGTACTCTATTTATCATTCCTATTTGTCTTTTTGTGTCTTCTTTTGTTTGTTTGTTTTGAGTGATATATGCCAGTACTAGAAGCTGTAAACCAGTCAAATCCAAAGTATGCATTAATAGAATTGGCCGATAAAGTCAATTTTAATTCTGATTTATGGCAAAACTGACTCAAGGCCAGCTGTCACAGAGCAGTGCTTTATTGTAGCGCCGCTGTACCTCTGTCCCTTAGTATGATACACTACTTTTAAGATGATGCACAATAGCAGAATAGCAGAATTTAGGCGGCTAATACCAGCACCGGTGACATTCCACAATTCTCGATGACTGATTCAATACAATGGCAAAAACCGAAACCCCATTCCACTTACTCTCTTTACTTAAAAAGTCTGTGTAAACATGAACAAGAGAGTGTGTGTGTTTCGAGTATTTAAACATACAGACTACATTAGAATGAGAACACTGAGTTACGAGTGCAACACGAGCATGCAGCCTTCAGGTAGAAACTAAACCAGCCCAACAAAATAGTCATTTCAGATGGGAGGAAGTGTATGAAATGTCCTGCTGGAACAACAGACGGCGGGATTATGTGCCCTCATTTTGCCCTCAAGTGTTACACTGTTGCAACACACAGGCTATGGCTTCATTAGAACGCCAGCAGTGAGTTGCAAAGTCATGGATCATGTCGGTACTATTGTTCTCAAAATGTTGGTACTGACTTGTTAGGTAGGTATTGATTCTTGTGACACTTCTTGGAGCTCGCACCGAATGCAAACATGATGCGTAACGGATAAAACGCGCCATAGTAAACAATGTGAAATTGTTACCAATGCACAATGGCAACATAATCAAAGAGCTTATTGCCAAAAAAGGCTGCTATATTCCTACAGATGTCTTTGTCGAGGATAAATAGGAGGAGTTATGGGGGGGGGGGGTGGTCTGAGTGTCAAGTTGAAACCGTCAACACGCACGCTGGCAGCCGACCAAAAGGAAATTCTTAGTCCCTATTGTTGCCAATTTCAATTCATCAGTGGGAAATGCCATTCACTAATCCTCATAGCGGTGCACAATAGCACATAAGTACGCCTACGAGCAACAACAACAATTAGCAAGACAAGCTAAGGTTGAGACGGCCATAAAGTGCGAGCAGGGGATTTGGAGCTGCTGTGACGGTCGAGCACGCGGACCCCCGATCCTCCCCTACGTCCCAGAATGCAGCGCCTTGCTCGTGCACAAAGGGGGGGGGGGGGGGGGGGGGGCGCAGAGAGAAACAGACCGGAAAGCAATCTCTTTGAGAGGGAGACACATTAGGCCAACAGCTCGTCGTCCACCTCAGAGACACACGGGCCCAGACGAGGAGACGTCAATACGTGTCCCTGGGCGAACTGTGCTTGAGCCAGCTTGTCCGGGACGACAAGAGGCCTCAGGGTCTCCCGCAACGGCCGTCCCCAGTATATTTCACCCCCGTTTGTAGTTTATTTATCCTGCGGAGAACATGACACCATTTAGGTATCCGTTCCAAGGAAACACGCCTTGTTTCCAGTTTGACGTGCGGACGTGTTTAATCAAGTCCAATTTGCTGCAAATGCCTTTGCCGTGAATTTCAAGTGAAACAAAGGGAAATTAAGTGCTTCGCTTTTCCACTGCAAGATTACTCGCTCATATAAAAACGGTGAGAAAGTCGCAATCACAGAAGGAGTTCTGCACTAGAGTAAACGCAGCCTCTTCCACTTTACAACTTCACTCATGGGCAGTTTGACCCAGTTTTGAGCTCATATTCTTATAGATGCTTAGAGCACACAGCACAATACCTACTGTTCCTCACAATTTCTCTTTGTACATAAATATACAAAGCAGGGAAATGGTAATGTGCCACCCGTCCAGTATGACCAGTTATACCATTGTCTATGCGCAGAATTTAAGATGTCACCTCAATATTTCACAACAAAGCAAGTTGTTACAAAGTGCAATTATTCACGGGACAGTTTCTCAAAAACTAAATAAAGAAAGAAAGTATAATGATATTTTTTTTTGTATGTTGAGTGATGATTGGCGC
Organism: Myripristis murdjan; assembly: GCF_902150065.1. NCBI lineage: Eukaryota > Metazoa > Chordata > Actinopteri > Holocentriformes > Holocentridae > Myripristis > Myripristis murdjan. The sequence continues at coordinate 4,037,062 of NC_043992.1, read as the reverse complement.
CACGACTTCCGCCTCTCACAGCTCGCTGGAAACTCCCCCCCCCCCCCCCCCCCCCCCCCCCCCACCCACCCCCAGCCTGCAACCTTTGCCCCGGAGGAAGATTCTCCCTCTCATCTGCACCGCACTGGCCACATCTGCAATCCAGCAAACCCCCAACTCCGTTTTTTTTTTGTTTTTTTTGTTTTTTTTTTTCCTTTCTGAGTCGGGGCAAAAAACAGGACACCCCGCCCCCGCCCCCGCAGTGGAAGCCCCCTCCCACTGGCCTGGCGGGATATAATGGGCCACCAAAGGAATGTTTTCCCCTGCATGCTCGCTTGCCGCTGCCTATGGGAGAACAGAGAGAGAGAGAAAGGGGGGGCGAAGCTCGGAGAGAGAGAGAGAGAGGGGTTACATTCCTTTCTGCTCTGTCCTTTATCTGGCCGCCTGTTTGACTGACTGGTTCGTTGTTTAGGTCTACAAGCTGATTCTGGACCACGGTCAGCTGACCTGGGATCAGCTGGCAGCGGGGAGACTCACAGAGCGCCAGATCCCGATTGTCCCGCCTCCCAAAATGCACACGGAGAAGTGCAAAGGCAACTAAAAAAGCTCAAAAATCTGAACTTTTCCAACTGTATTAAGTTACCTCTGGAAGAGAGAGAGTCACCCACATCTTGAATCTTACTCTCATTAGTTTGGAAAAGCCTCTGAAACAGCAATTAGTCCATGACACAACAGTAAAATTCTCCACACAGGCGAATGAAATCTTTTTAGATGAGCTGGCAGCTTCTTAAGGCAGGGTGACCCCGCTCATCTATTTAATAGTAGAAGAGTCTAAGCTAATAGTCACTCCAAACTGATACCTAGTGTACCTAGTAGTCAATTTAAGTGGATTCTGGTCAAGGAGATTAGGCTTAATGTGTATTTAGCAGGCTGCAACCCCGTGCATTCACATTTCAGTGTGATTAACTCATGGTTTCTCACAGCGAGAGCAGACAGAGTGAATGACAGTGCACAAACGCATTTTTCATTTCAATACCAAGCGCCACCGGAGTCAGCTCTGGAATGATGACGGCGTTCAGTCTGGAGGAAGAGTAAATTCCTGTCATGTCCACCACACCCCAATCAGGTCGGTCCTGCTTCGCCGTATCAGCCAATCACACCGAGACAAAAGAGCAGAGAGCCAATCAAAGCGGCCACTCCTCGTATTGTCCACAAACGAGGGCATTGTCTATTGTTGGCGCTGTTTGGTCAGCTCTCCTCAAACACATTTTGGCCTATCTCTGTTCTTTTTAGGTTTTATTTGGAAAGCAAAGTGGAGCTGGAAGGGGAAAAGTGGCACGACAGCCTGTTTTTTTTTTAAGTGAGACTCCACTAGTGCTGGTGCACAATGCATCATTTGGACCATTTGTCCTGACAAAATGTCACTCGCAGCCCCGTCCCGAGCCAACACGGGCCATCTGAACCAGCCCGGCCTGCCTGCACGGTCAGACAAAAAGCATGTGAAGGTGGGCGGGGGATAGAACAGGCTAACATTGTGTCCAGCTGCCCACCTTGGCAGCAGTGGAAAGCTATGTGTGTGTGTGTGTGTGTGTGTGTGTGTGTGTGTGTGTGTGTGTGTGTGTGTGTGCTACAAGTCTGGGCTGTGGCGGGGTGTGTCAGGGGAACGGGGGCAGCAACAACTTGAGCTGTGCGACGTTAGCAGACATATCTGTCTCTCGAGCCAAACCTGTCGTTAACAATTAAAACACAGACACCACAAACAAAAGTGTGATGTGACTTCTTGCACAACACATTCATCTGCGTGACATGCATTTTTAAAATTACCTCACGCGTCAACGTCCCTGCCAGGTTCCTTCACGGGTGTTCACTAGCTCTGAAGCGGAATACCTGATCAATCAATCGGTCAATCTGCAGAAAATTAATTATCCTTTATCATTTTCTTAATCAATATATTAGCTGCTGGTCAGACTAGGGAAGATGAACCCTTTGTAGGGCACTCATTGAAATACTTTGAAATTCAAAAAAAAACAACCCTAGACTGTTATTAGAGAACATGACAGGACTTTATTACTTCCATAAAATTTTTCTAAAATTTTCATTTTCCTATAGAAAATCAAAGCCAATGAGACTGGTCAAAAGCCACAATCATGTGACCTGGGATGTAGAGCGATCTTTGCTGATTGGCTGGGTGAAGACCAAATGATTATTGAACTAACTGAGACAGGGGATGGGCCTGATATGTAAAATCAGAAATTACCAAAAATAGTCACTTGCCCTATAAAGGGTTAACAAGACATCGCTTTGGACTCTGATCAGCATTTGTCATTATTTTTTCACACTGTGTTCACTAAATGATTAATCAGTTGATTGAAATAACTGATAGGTTAACTGCAGTCCTTGTATTCACATAACAGACACCAGGTCTGAGTATGTGTCTATTTGTGTACAATAAGCCTATAAGCCTGAGTATATATGCCTATCTTAGTACAACCATATCAGTGTGATAACACAGGTAAGGGACCAGGAGAGCCCCCCCGCCCTGGGCTATGAATCTACCCAGCACAGCTCCAATCTCTTCCATGCAAACAGGCCAGAATATATTGAGTCGTCTGTCAGCGTAGGCAAATGAGGGCAGATACACATCACAGTCGGTGACCACAAGCGAGTCTGCCACCGTGACTCAACTGGCTGACGGACCAAAAAATCAGTGCTCCGACTCTTCGCCAAGCTCTGAGCAGAGTGGACGTGACACCAGGTGTGAGTGCAGACCCGCAGGTTTTTCGGTGACGTGTGAAAGTTGATGGTTTTAGGTTCTAGGTCTGTGCCGGGGCTGAGACGGCAAACACAAAGCTGGGCACATTTGACACGGCTGCATTAGCTGAGAGATTATGAGCGTTTTCTGTGGAAGTTTTTTGCAGGTGTGGCCCGTCACCACTGCAAAGCACAAGGTAGTGGGGGTGAAGGAGGGAGGGGGGGGCTGAGAACAAAGCAAATTATTTCTACTTCAAAAACGCTTTTTGAGATCCAAGCATTGCTTCACAATCAGCGGTGATGCCGACTGCTGCAGGGCCTTTGACTGAGGCTCATTGCTCAACTGCCTTCCTTACGAGATCATCCACCCGCCCACCTGAGCTGTACTTTCTCCTCGCCTGCTGACATGAGAAATATGTGCAGCCTAACTGTCGCTGGGAGCAGGATTTGCATGCACCGCCCGCCTCGCCGTCGAGCTACAATAAAACCCCGGTGGCGTCACTGCGCACTTCGGCATGTTTGGACGTGCGGGCGATCCCTGAGAAAGACTTAATGACACGTTGGTTTGTCAGGCGAGCAAAGGCTGCGACAAAGTGCAGTGAGCTGGACTCGACTGGGCCCGCCTGACCTCAAGTACACTTGCTGTTTTTGTTGCATGTAATAAATGGACAACTGGAAAACATCTTTGACACATTGCAAGGACAAAACTTGGGTACAGAAACTCCTGGGCCCAAGCCACTTTGTGTACGACAGCACATTCCAAATCACAAGAGGCTCCTAAACAAGTCCTGCAGGCTTGAGAAAATGTCGCATTTCAATCAAGCTGAATAAATATATAACAAGTCTGAAATGTTGCCAAATGTCTTCTTAAGAAAATACCCGGGTGTCTCCTGTGGTGCATAGATCCAAAAACTCTACAGCCTCTTGCATAACCTGAGATCTGCACTGACAAAAACACGCTGGGCATTCTTCATGGCCTGACAAAGCCAGAGACACATTGTTGGTGTTAGCTGCCAACTGCATTTTTCTTTTTAAGAATAAACAAAAACAAAATATGTGGGTGTGGATCTCGTGTTTTTACTTGTTACACAAGCTAAGCAAATCCTGAGTCCGGCTGCCGCAGTCTGCTCAGGTGAAAGCCCTGGGTTTGAATCCAAACTGGGACCTTTGTCACATGTCACCCCCCCCTCTCTCTTCTCTAATCGGCCCTGTTTCTGTGCTACTGAGGGCTCCACAAAAATCCTAAGCATCCCTTTTGCTTGTGTCGCTGAACATCGCAAAGGGACTGCAGTCAAATTTTTTTGTAAGGACCAAAATGGCTCCAACAGTCTCTGACCTTCCGGACTCACCCTCGCAGACTACAAAGACAAACCCATTCCCACACTCATTATATCCACTTCCCTCTGATATTTCTGTGGGAGGCTCTCGCTCGCTTTTACGCAATAACTGGCACAGCAAGGGTGAATTCACCGCAGGAATTTGCCCTTGGTTCCCCCGCCTCACCAGGGTCGGCACACATAGCTCAAACTTGGCAGAGGGAACGCGTCCCCAAACCCTCGATACTGTATATCATGCCTGTGCTGTTCCCAATCTGCGAAACGTCCATCAGGCTCCGCTGGTGGGTGTGTGTGTGTGTGTGTGTGTGTGTGCAGAGGAATGAACCTAGGCCTAGGCTCTCATTAATGATTGATAGGTTGGGTTTGCCATCCTGGCTGAGTGGAGACAAACTTTGGCCTGTTTGCCCCGTGGACAAACATGTACAGAGTGCACAGCCTGACCAAGCAGGACAGGGGGGTGGTGGTGGGGGGGCCCAGCTGAGGTTTGGACCCCCAACTGGTTCTGATGCTTATCGCTCACTGGAATGTCCCGTGTTGACGTCTAAAACGCTGAGTGGCCTGATGAAAACGCGCAATTCAATGCTCGGCATGCTGTCAGTCCCGCTAGGAAGAATGCTAGTCATCTGGCCAGTCGGTGAATCAGATAGGGTGCATGGCCTTGTTAGCACCACACACACACACACACACACATACTGAAAGACACACACCCTCAATCATTCCACACTGTTAAGCAATGGTACTTCAAATTATCCTTCATTACTCCCTGGAGCCTGGAGGGGAATTTGGAGGGTAAAAAGTGGCAAGAGCAGAGTGGGATTAAGATGTGTGGTTGGCTGTTGAATATTATTATGTGCTGGAGGAAAAAAAGGGGCCTTTGGTGCAGCTGTGAAAAAGTCAAAGTCGTCCAGTGAAGTACCATCATCAATTTCACATATCAATGTAAGGATATTAGGCTTTCATTAAATTAAGGATGAGATATGGGCTGATACATTGGAGACTTTCCCCCTGACAGCTGCACAAAAGTCTGCAAAACCTACTGCTGCACTACTGCATGTTATTTATGCCATCACTTCTCCCAGCAGAATCAGAAATACTTTCCTGATCCCGAGGGGCAACTGGGCTCCAGATTGCTCTTGAATGAATGCTTCATTATAAATCACAAGTAATGCATCTGGGATTTCTCCCCTGGCAAAGTCCTTAAATGTGTGCTCACATTATATGAATTAATTAAAGCGGGTTTCTATGGAGAATCTTCCACCAATGCTGAGAAGAAAGACTAGTTAGAAAGACTGAAGACTGAATGCTCCAAGTTTGTGGCACTGCAGACGGTGAAATTTAAAGGCAGCAAATGCTAAGCAGCGAATGTTAGCCTCGGTATCGGCCTGCCAAGAAGCCGTCATATCAGTCGATCCGCTCCGAGCACAAACTCGCCTCAGTCTTATCGGCCTCCGACGCTGCAGGACGCCTGATAAAACCGAACAAGAGCCCTCTGCTTCTATCGCTGGCTATTTTTAAACCTAAACGGTGTATAATCACAAGTGGGCTCTTCTCCGAGCAAAACTGCGCCCTGTTTCCGCTCAGGGGAGAGCTGCCGAGTCCGCCTCGGAGCGCTGGAGCAGCGGCGATACGCACAGCTGAAGACTTTGTTTCATTCAAAGCGGGGGAGGAGAGGAGCGTTCGGAGCCCGGCGACACGCACAGGCCGATCCGCTGCGTTAGTGCCCGCGGAGAACACACAGCACATACGTGACGGGAGCGGAGGAGCACCGGGACCAGCTGCGAGGGATACAGAGGCCCGAATTCAAGTCCTCGACCTCCACTCCCTCTCCATCCCCAACCCTGCCATTTTTACCCTCTTAGCCCTGCTCGGCTCGGCTCGGCCCGCTTCCTACCTTCCTCTGCTGTTTCTCCCAGGCCGGGTCCAGCAGCAGGTCCCGGTCCCAGTCATTCTCCTGCTCCATGTAGGTCTGCGCCCCGCCGGCCGAGTGTTGGTTATTGGCAGCGTGATAATCTACCATGTCAGCAGAAGGAACCTGAGTGCGCCACGGGAGGAAAAAAAAAAGCTGTCTGAAAAACGTAAAAAAGAAAAACCCCAAAAAAGAGAGAGGTGGGAAGGGAGGGGGATAGTGACCCAGGAAAGTGTCCTTCTCTCGCCGCTTTCAACCGTTTTGTTGTTTTCTCTCTCTCTCTCTCTCTTTTTTTTTTTTTTTTTTTTTTTTTTAAATCGGTCGGGAATATCCGGTGTGTGCAGTCAGAAAATCCCCGCTGCTGTGAGAAGAAAGCTTTCTCCACCCGCGGAGGGAATGGGGAGGCTGGGAGGAACCGGCCGCTCCTACAGGCTGCCGCTGCCGTCAAGCTGCGCCGACGGATGGGCCCTACGTCCGGTCGACGCTTTCAAAATAAAACGCGTGTGCGTCATGAGTCGTGTGTGTCTGTTCTAGTCCTTGTTTAGGAGATGAAAATTTACATGTCCAGTCCACCACCTTGGACCGTGTTTTGTAAAGGCGGGCAACCCAGCTCGCACCTGTCTTTTAACCTCTAACTTTTGACTGACGTCATTTTTTCGCTTTATATTTCATGACTTTTCCTCATTAAATGGGGACAAGTGGGTAAACATGAAATCAACATGATGATATGTTTTCAATGTCCTTTTCCGATTCTGTACGCATCTATGTTCTTTTTCACGGCTATTAAGTCAAGAAGACATATAAAGTTCCCGACTGTAATAATTACTATAATTATTATTATGATTATAATAATTTTTGGTAGTTTTAAATTATTGACCCCAATTGATTAGAGAAAAAAAATATATTGAACTTTAAGGTTACATGAGGGTTAAGTGAAATTCTAGCATGTTTCTCAAAAAAAAAAAAAAAAAAAAAAAAGATCAGCCTAACTGGTGCTCACCTGCCACCAAAATGCTCCCCAGGAGAGATTCTGGCCCACAAGCCCAGTGCCAGTATCTTGTCGCTATCATGCCAAATGGCCTGAGTGATATATTGATATTGTGATATGAACAATATCACAGCTGATATCATCTGGGATTTTCCAGTATGACAAAAGTATTGTCTTTTTCTTCTGTCTTGTCTGGATTGTCAGGGCAGTCAGGACCCTGATGTGAAGAGCACGGGTCTTGTATTGCCCCGCTTATTATTTGGCAACTTTATGAAGGAAAGAAATAATTTGACACAAAATATGAATTTTGAACCGACGCCTGCCTGAAACAAACAGTCCATAGATTCAGTTTGTGTCCATAACAAGTAGTGAGCCTGAAGTTAGCCCTTGAAGGCTGAGTGCCTGAACAGTTCATCTAAAGTTAACCTACCACACAACAGCCTGCCTTCCTCCTTGTTTTCTTCTGGATTCCTTTTCTTAGAGACAGTTCAGCCTCCAACCAGGAATCAAGCTTCTCATGATTCCCAAATAAATTAATGTTGTGGTCACTTCCTGACATTATTCATCAACAAAATCGTTCCAAGATATGCCCTATAGCATTAGTGTTGTGGATGGTTTAAACCTTTCTTGAGGTTTACAATGTTTGCCATCACCCATTAATCAAGCTTTAACTGTTGTTATTTATTTAAACAAGAATAAATAAAAAAAAATGAAGTACATGGCATTACAGTGAAAAAGGATTCTTTTTAAGGGGGAGTCTGTTTTTCACTTGTGTCTGCATCATTAATTATCAGCCTTAATCATCAGTTTAGCCTTAAACGCACTGTTCACTCTGGAGCTCTCACCAGGAAATACCATGCACCCTAACAGCTGGAGGTCCACCAAATACTTAACAAAATGACTCCACAGAAACCCTTGATACAGTTTTGTTACTCTGTACATCCCTAAACTATTCCCATAGTAGTAAATCAAGTGCTTTTATTTTGAAGGCCACACTGCTGAATTTCCGGTGTGGGTTTCTTTCTCACTTGACACAGCTGTGTCCAGCAGCCGCCATAGGCCGAACAGCCAATGAATATTTATGTCACAGAACTGAACGTGAGCCGCCTGAATGGACAAAGTGGGACACAGAGACTCAGAGACACTGACACCCTCAGAGGCAGTGAGACAGTGAGACTCAGAGACACTGACACCCACAGAGACAGTGAGACAGTGAGACACAGAGACAGTGAGACACACTGAGACAGTGAGACACAGAGGCAGTGAGACACACTGAGACAGTGAGACAGTGAGACACAGAGGCAGTGAGACACTGAGACATCAAGACAGTGAGACACAGAGACAGTGAGACAGTGAGACACAGAGACAGTGAGACACAGAGGCAGTGAGACACTGAGACATCAAGACAGTGAGACACAGAGACAGTGAGACAGTGAGACACAGAGAGAGTGAGACAGTGAGACACAGAGAGAGTGAGACACACTCAGACAGTGAGACACAGAGGCAGTGAGACACTGAGACCGTGAGACAGTAAGATAGTGAGACACAGAGACACAGAGACACACTGAGACAGTGAGACACAGAGACATCGAGGCAGTGAGACAGTGAGACACAGAGACATCGAGGCAGTGAGACAGTGAGACACACTGAGACAGTGAGACACAGACAGTAAGACAGTGAGACAGGGAGACACAGAGACAGTAAGACAGTGAGACAGAGAGACAGTGAGACAGACACACAGAGACAGCGAGACACAGAGACAGTAAGACAGTGAGACACTGAGACAGTGAGACACAGAGACAGTAAGACAGTGAGACAGAGAGACAGTGAGACAGTAAGACAGTCAGACAGACACACAGAGACAGTGAGACACAGAGACAGTAAGACAGTGAGACACTGAGACAGTGAGACACAGAGACACACTGAGACAGACACAGAGACAGTAAGACAGTGAGACAATGAGACACAGAGACAGTAAGACAGTGAGACACAGAGACAGTAAGATGGTGAGACACAGAGACAGTGAGACACTGAGACAGAGACAATAAGACAGTGAGGCACTGAGACAGTGAGACACAGAGACACACTGAGACAGTTAGACACAGAGGCAGTGAGACACTGAGACAGTGAGACAGAGACAGTAAGACAGTGAGACACAGAGGCAGTGAGACACAGAGACAGTGAGACACAGAGGCAGTGAGACACTGAGAAAGTGAGACACAGAGACAGTAAGGCAGTGAGACACTGAGACAGTGAGACACAGAGACAGTAAGACAGTGAGACACAGAGACAGTGAGACACAGAGGCAGTGAGACACAGAGACAGTGAGACACTGAGACACTGAGACACTGAGACAGAGAGACAGTGAGACAGAGACAGTGAAAAGTGACTTCCAATGGTAATCATCAGAAGATGTCAGTCACACTTCAGTAGCAGCAGAGTTTCCGCTGCTCCTCAGGTCAAAGTGACTGTGAGGGTCTATGAAGGTCTGCTGAGCTGCTTCTGTCCAGCAGCCACTTCATATCAGTCTGCAGTGAGGGAAGAATCCTGCTTTTTGTCTCACAAATAGATAGATAGATAGATAGATAGATAGATAGATAGATACTTTATTCATCCCGCAGGAAATTTGCAGTAGAATAAAACCAGGATAACCCTGCTGTCATGTGCTATGGATATATCAGAAAAAATATGTATTTCTTATCTGGAAATTTCACATGAACACCACTGAAAGTTGAATGATGAACTCAGAGAGTCTGAGGAAAAATTTGATCCCCAAGTTTCCAAGGTTATGATTCAATGAAGACACTGTGGAAAAAGCAATGATGTCTGTTTGTGGAGAACAGACCTCCATGTTCTTCTGAAACCCTGTCAGTCGGCTGTCTGACAGCAACGCTGCACGCACAACAAGTGTGAACGAGTGTGAACAGGCATGGGGTTTGCACTGGGTTTTCAAAACACTAATGGAGGGCAGAGCGTTTGAGGGACCGTCTAAATCAAACATGACTTTACAGTTAGGGTTAGCCTAAACCTTCAGCTGCGGCTCATGGAGGTGTTATCAGATCATGTTTCATATCAGGAACATAAAACTGTCTGTGCAGAGCAGACACAACCCAGGCATTCTGAAATAACAGATTAAAGGTGAATTACGCAAAACTGATTGATGTGAGGACCATTTAGACTCAGCTGACAGAACACGTAGCTTAGCACACAGTTTGTCAGGCCAGTGGTGAGGACCATGTAGACTCAAGCTTTGCTGAGCACACCATTGTTTTGATCTACTGGCAGGAAAACGAGTTCTTAGTGACGACAAGAGCATGCAGACACCAGAGGGACAGCAGCATCAACTCGGGTGTTAGCCATTAAAGTTTGATACTGGGGGTCGGCCTGCAGGAGCCACCTACAGAAGAAGTAGGTCACGCTCAGGCTGTCGTAGTCAATTAGTGTCACGGCGGCACGGCGTGGCATGGAGACAGTAGAGGCGGACCCGAGGTTCAGCTCTGATGTCGTCATGTGTTGCAGCTCTCTTGCTAACTGATCTGAGAGCTGTCACTGCAGTCAGACCTGCAGCCGCTCGACTCACAGCCACAGTCAGACCCGACCCTCGTTAGCAGGAACCGGCCCCGCACACAGGGTCTAGTTTTATTTTAAAAGACATATAAAATATTTATATGTCTATATATTTTCATTTTTAATTTTGCATTTCATTGCTCTTGGAGAAAAGTTATTAGAAAAATAGTTGGGAAAGAAAACAGCCTCCAAGTTGGTAAAGTGCAACAGAACAGACAGAATTCCAAGTCGGAATACTGGGCATGGCTGATCTAAACCGACTTCAGTGGGAAACAGAAGACAAAAATCCCATTGCACCAAATTTTCAAGATAAAACTTGATTTGACTCTGTAGTTTTTATAGTTATGACCACTGGGAATCACTTTGACGGAGCCAGGCTAACGACTCCCATAGACTTCAAGTCTTTATGCTAAGCTAACAGGAAATGCTACCTATAAGAACTGAACCACTGGACGTCCAGAGGTGGAAATGGTGTCCAACATCTGGTCTCAGTCTGGGGAGGTCGGGAAAAGGGAATTTGCCCCAAAACATTGGAGTATTCCTTTAATTTGAGGGAACCTCTGCCTAAACTTAACCAAATTTACAGAGTGGACATTTTTCGGAGTATTGGTGTGTTGGAATGATGGGACCAAACACACCAAGCACACTGGGGAAAGTGTAACAGCCCGTAGCTGCCAGCTATGGCCATGTCCACATGAAAATGGATTTTTTGGAAAGCTTTGAAAAACAAAAAGCATTTTCAACAATATCTGTATACACACTAGAATGCATACATTCTCACATTGCCCAGGGACTGCACATGGAAAGGTTCCTCTAGGTTTGAGGGTTTCACAAAGAACGGTAAACTTTTGTTGCAGTTTGGCCTTTCATTTACACGACAACTGCGTTTTAGGTGCTTGAAAACCCAAACTTTTGAAACCGGGTTCCAGAGTGGAATTTTTTGATAACGCCGCTCTCCCCGCCGCCGCACTGCAAAAACTCAAAATTTTACCAAGATTATTTGTCTTATTTCTAGTCAAAATGTCTTATTCCTAGTCAAAATATCTCATTACACTTAAAATAAGACATGATCACCTCAGAAGTAACTTGTTTTTAGACAATTGTCTCTTGTTTCAAGTGAAAATTTGCTTGAAACAAGTGAAAATTTGCTTGTTTCATTGGCAAAATTTGTTTCTTGTTTCTAGCTAATTTTCACTTATTTCAAGTGAATTTTCACTTTTTCCACTGGCAAATTTTGCCAATGAAACAAGCAAATTTTTACTTGTTTCAAGTGAATTTTCACTTGAAACAAGTGAAAATGGTCTAAAAACAAGTTACTTCTGAGGTGATCATGTCTTATTTTAAGTGTAATGAGATATTTTGACTAGAAATAAGACATTTTGACTTGAAATAAGACAAATAATCTTGGTAAGATTTGGCGTTTTTGCAGTGCATGTAAACTGGCAAAATGAAATTCTTGTGAAAACGATGACGACACGGCCCCACTTCACGCGTGACTATGACGTTTTCAGCCATGTGCAAACAGGAAGACAACAACAACGCCGCGCCGCAAAAGCGTTTGTACGCCTGTGCACGGTGCTACTGTGTGGTGTTACATTGCAAAGTTACACTGCCACCTACTGGTCTGGCATGCACACTACAGCGTTTTCAGTTGTTTTTGCGGATCCGTGTGTACGAGGATCGTTCTCAAAGCATTATTGTATAAACATGGAACTTTTTAAAAACGTAAAGGAATAAGTTTTCCATTTTCATCAGAACTGTTGTCATGTAAACGGTGCCTGAGATGAATATAATTTGTACATGGTTACAACAAAAACAAATTGAATAAAGAAACAAACAACGTTTAAATCTGTACAGAAAACTCAAGTTGAAAGATAAATTTTTATTTATTTTTTTTTTTTATTAGACCTTTATTTAACCAGATAAGCTTGTTGAGATAAAGAATCTCTTTTACAAAAGCGACCTGGCCAAGAAGCAGCTGCTTACACAATTACAATCATTCAGACAAAATCGTACACACAGGTAAAATCAAGTAGAATCAGATCAGATATCATAGTTTAAAAGCAGTGGCAGTCCCGTATGCTATCAAGTTCCTTATCCTTGAGGATTTTCACAAAACTTTCCAATGGTATCAGTTCAGGCAATTTTAAGGCAGTCTGCAAAGAATTCCATGCAAATGGAGCAGCATATCGAAATGCTCTTTTACCCATCTCTGTGAACACTCGGGGGACCTTGAGTTTGATATAATCGGATGCTCGTAGAGTATAATGTCCCTGTTTCCGAATTAAATAGTTTCCTAGGTAGGAAGGTACCACACCAAGGAGGGCCTTGTAAATAAAAGTCATCCAATGTGTATATCTTCTATTGGACAAGGAAGACCATTCTGCTTTTTGGTACAGACGGCAATGATGGGTCAGATGTTTACAACCAGTGACAAACCTCAGTGCACAGTGGTACACAGTGTCCAGAGAGTGTAAACAGGTAGCTGAAGCATGCATGTACAATATGTCACCATAGTCGAGCAATGGGAGAAAAGTTGCCGACACAAGATATTTCCTAGCTCTATGGGAGAAACAAGATCTGTGCCTATAATAAAAACCCAGTTTTATCCTGAGTTTGGATACAAGAGTTAATATATGTAATTTAAAGGAAAGGTGTTGATCAATATGGAAGCCCAAATACTTATATGATGAAACCAGCTCAATGGCTGTTCCCTGACAAGTTAAGGCAGGGAGATTATGTAAAGGGACAGGAGCTCTGGAGAACATCATTGCCTTTGTCTTATCGACATTCAACACCAGCTTTAAGCTATGCAGGCGAGACTGGACTTTGTCGAAGGCAGACTGTAAGATAGCGAAGGCTTGGACAGCACATGGTGCGAAACAATAAATAATCGTGTCGTCAGCATAAAAATGATACAGGGTGTCAGACAGGTCATTACAAAGGTCATTCATGTAGATAGAAAAAAGAATAGGTCCCAACACTGAACCTTGGGGTACCCCCTTCGAGACCACTAAGAATTCCGATGAGGACCCAGCCATCTGAACACACTGGGATCTATCTGATAGGTAATTTCTGAACCAGGAAACTGTATGCTCCGATAGACCAATTTTGTATAAAGTGTCAACCAGGATATTGTGATCCACTGTGTCGAATGCCTTCGATAAGTCTAAAAATAAGGCTACACACACTTTCTTTAGATCAAGCGCCTCCATGTCATTTAAGACCTTCAGAGCTGCAGAGATAGTGCTGTGCTTTTTTCTAAAGCCAGATTGGTGTCTTGATAGGATGTCATTCGTCTCAAGGAAATCTTTTAATTGATTGCTAACTTAAAAACAAGGCCGACTTGTTTATACGGAGAGAGTAGGAGGTTTAGGTCCTCCTATAACTCACAAGTGAGGACTAATTGTTGAAAATAACTGCAGTGCTGTCCCAGTGACATCAACGGCATTAAATTCTGTTGTTTTCTCATATCCATACAACCATCAGACAGTTTTCCAACTTTTTTTTTTTCCAAAAGTTGTGTTTTTGGTGACCAAAAACACCATTTTCATGTGGACAGATGGACATGGCCTAAGAGGACACGGTCAGGGCAGCGTCTGGTCTCGCTGTCAGGGAGACAAGGAGCAGGAGGTCTCGCTTCTGATGCTGTGTGTTTTAAAGTGAGCTCTGTCCTGGCAGACAGGGCGCGGCGCAGAGCAGCACAGAGCGGCAGGGTGTGGCTCGGTGTTTGCCCGCTGTCTTTCATGTGCTAAAGGTGCTGCTGTGCTCCTGTACGCCTCTGCTGCTCCGCTCGCAGTCGACTTGAACAACAGCACAGCAACAGGAAATTGAATGGCTCTCTGCCATGCACACACACACACACACACACAACAGCGGTATGTGTGTGTCTGACTTTAAAGAATGATGCTGGAAGACGGATATTTACACATACCAAACGTCAAAGCAGAGAACACGGGGTCATTTCTCAAAATATCCACAGTGGTGGAGGACACGGCAGAGATGAGCCCAGAGCAAACGCTTCACTGAGCAGGGACACAGCACAGTTTAATGTTTCTTTTCTCTAAACTTAAGGACTTGACAACAGGAAACAGAGTGCCAGATAGTAGCAGTGATGACAACAACAGCACTAAGAGCCTTCTACACTGTCTTGTCAGCCCTGTCGCCCTGCTCTGTGTGTCCCTGCACAGCACCCATACCTCCACACCTTCCCTGCTGCCTCTCATTAGCTGCTTCACAGTCCCTCATTAACGTCCCCTCAGCCCTTGGCAGTGCCAAAGATACCTCAACACGAGATGCACCACTGGTATGAAGTGATATCCACTTCCTGTCTGCTTGGCGGGTGTGGTCCTATCAGAAATAATATTCTCTTTTTCCCCTCCAAACACACTTAATTGATTTCAGTATTAATCAAAGAAACACAAGTTGTATTTCATTTAACTCTTACTTCACGGTTTCACGTATAAGTCGTTTTAAATTTCTGCTACTTTCCACTCAAACTGAACCCATTAAACCCATAAACAATTATGAGTGATTACCAGTTCCAATATGGTGGTGTATTTAATTGAAACATCAGCTGCTATTTGTATGATTTCATTTATAGGAGGCACTGATTCTACAATGCCAGTGTTGTATTGGTTGATTTTACATTTCATGATAACACTGTTTCCAGGCTTTATTCCCTCAACTTTTCACAGACGTCAGTTGTCATGTGTTGTTAAAAAATAGAGTCTGTTATTAAAAAACAGCAACTTCAAATTACTGTTATGAAATATAAATGGAAATAATTTGTTTCTATCTGATATTCCAAAAATAAAATAGTACATTCAATTATTGATTTAATTATTGATTGATTTAAATTTCATTTTGAGTGGAACTTAGTGGAGTCATTTTGGGGCCACATCAGTCTCATGCATGCTTGTGGGCTGACATTTTTTGCGATTTCAAACTGTGCAGCATATTTTGGTAAAATCTCAATACATTCGACACACACACACACACGATATCATTCTGAAATCTCCAAAGTGTTTTTCTAATCAAATCAGACAAAAACATGCAGATATCTTACACCGAAGAACGATAGCACATTTATTATTTTGCTTTGTGCCAAAACAAAAAAAAAAAAAATTCTGTGTGCGACTGAAAAAGTGGGACAGCTCACTCTGAAATGTGATGGCGCTGATTTGGCTTAGAAAACCCTGTGGCTACATTTCATTATTGATTTAATTATTGATAGATTTAAATTGAATTTTCAGTTTAAAAAAAAAAAAAAAAAAAGGCCTCCGTGGAGGTTAGTGGAATCATTTTGGGGTGAGAGAAGCCTGATGCGTGTCGTTTCCAGAGTCCCTGAAGGCAGCACGAGGGAGAGCTGGACCAGCTGTCTTTATCTGACAGCACACAGGAATCTGTCTCGGTGCAGAAACAGCCGGACCCTCACACAGTTTGTTCCCGCTACAAACTCACTCACACACACACACACACACACACACACACACACGCATCCGTGTGAGCTCTCATGAAGCCTAAGTGAATAAATTTGCGAAGTCAAGTGGGAACGCCGCAAGGAAAGCGGGAAGGAGATGCCGACTCAGCTCGCCAGGGGGCTGAAACAAACTAACACTTTTATTTTTTCTCTCATTGATCCATTTAAATCTCACTCTGACGCAGGTTTGACCCCACATGTTTGACTGAATCATGACAGAATACATCAGAAGGAAAAAAAATTACAATGTGCATGATTGTTACAAAGACTGTATTGTAAAAATTGTGGTTATTCATCACAGCTGTTACAAAACAACGCTTTCACCCCTCAACTACACTGCACATTTCTATTGTTACACTGAAACTAAGCGCTACATGTTAGTCACACACCAGCAACAACAGTTAGTGATCAGATAAAGCAGACTGGACGTGGCAGAAACCACCGGGCTGTGTGATCAGGTCCCATCAGCTGAACAAGGTCATGTGGAGCCACTGGAATCAAGCACAGAGAACAAAATAAACAATAAATAATTTCATAAGTAATTGAAATTTTATTTCATTTTATTGTTTTACTTTTTTAATTAAATTAAATTAAATTTTATTTTGTTTTTGTTTTACTTTTAATTTAATTTGTTTTGTTTTGTTTTATTTTTATTTAATTTGATTATTATTTTTTACATTTGTTTTTGTTTTACTTTTAATTTAATTTGTTTTGTTTTGTTTTATTTTTATTTAATTTGATTATTATTTTTTACATTTGTTTTTTCCCACATTTTTTTCCATTTAGTGCCAGCTGCAGTAGTTTCCACAGCGGGCTCTCGCTGCTCTCTAATGGGTATTTATGTGCACTGCTGGCTAATCGTCTGCAGGTGGAACCACATCATGAGGATATGACGACATTTTGTTTTGGTGAGATGAAATTCTGCTGTCCAAATTAGTGACAGCAGGCAAATTTAATTTCAAAACTTTGAAACACTGAAACATTTTCAGGACTATAATTTAAATTTTTGTAGTTTTGTATGACCTCCACTTAACATTACCACACAATGATACTAAATGAACAGCCGTTTTATTATGTCATGTGGTTTTGCACATGCAAGCTACAAACACGCCTGTTTTTCTGTAAACTGAGCAAATGATGCACTCAAGATACTTTTATTTAAACAAATTTCAACTTCCCCCAGCACAGTATCTTCTTACATACTTTACTCTATTCCATCTCTTTTATCCACAGCAACATCAAAACAATTAAATTAAATCATATCCTAAAATTAAAACTAGCACTGTGTGTTGCTGTTATTAGACAAAGACAGGAGGAGGTTTGGTGTTCACCTGTTTGTAGCTGATGGTTATGGAGCCCATCCCCACCATGTCGTACGCCTGAAACTTGCCTGGAAAACGACACACAAACACAACGCTGTGATTCACAATCAGGCGGACATTTGAAGCAATTGTGGATGATTGTTTTAAGCTAACTGGAGCACCAGGTGGGCAGGGCTTGCTGCTTTGGGACAGTTCAGAGTGTGGCGGGGTGGAAACATGGACTAAACTGAGTTTGAAATGTGTTCCAGTGATTTGGTAAAGCCGCTGCTGCTCACTGTGCTGCCCTGCACGGCAAACCCCACCTGTCTGGTGCCGAGGCACCGCCTCAACAAACTAGAAACACTTTGGCAAATCGCTGCTGCTGTATAAAACACTTTGCTCTCTCCAAAAAGCTCTGTCTGCAGCCTGATGACCATGCATCTCCTAGTTTTGCTATTGGATTTTTCTCCTGAACCCAGCAGCTGTAAAATTTTCCTCCACCTACAGATGAGCATGTAACCCTTGAAGTATGGTAAGAAGTTGAAATAATCTCTAACATCAGAGTTTATGAGCTTTTTTCACTCAACGGGGATGAGATGCATTTTGACCTTGGCGACATGTTCAAACACAAGCGTGTTCGATCTCGCCTCGTACGCTGCAACAACAATCTGTTGCCATGTCGTTTTATCCTCTTAGCCAGATAAACCCTGTGCAAAGACAACACTCCCTGCTCTGCATTCTTTCTAGGCGTTTCTTCTCCCCTCGTGCTCCAAGACTCAACATCAAACATCGCTTCACCAGCCTCATATCACCCCCAAACTCTCTGCTCTGCTCCCATTTCCACATGAAAAACCAAAAACCTCTCTCCCTCTTTCTCTCTCTGCTCCCTCCATCTCTGTCTTGGGGAGGAGGAGACAGGAAAGGAAATGATAAGACTCTCCTATCTCCTCTCATCTTTTCCCACGACTCCTCTCTCTCATCTCCCTCACCCTTTCCCCTCCGTTTCTCCTCCTTTCCTCACTTCCTTTCTTCTTGTTCTACCCTCTCTGGCCTTTTGTTGCATTCAAGTCACGTGGATTTACTGTAAACAGGAGCTTCCGGCTGGTGAAAAAGGTTCACGTAAGCCTCCTAGACGCAAAATAAGTGTTTGATATCTCTCATTCAGTGTCAGTGAATCCATCCATGTTTATAGTCCAAGGAAATAAAAATCAAAAATATCAGTTATATCAATACAATCAACTGCACTTATGAACAGCGAAGAATATTTTCTGAAATTTGTTTATGGCTTGTTTTAAGGTATTAAAAGAATACTGCAACATTTTTGGCAAAATCCCCTTTTCCTGACTTCCCCAGACCGAGACCAGATGTTGGATAGCATTTTCACCTCTGTACGTCCAGGGGTTTATTTCTTCACTTTGACAGAGCTAGGCTAAGGATTCCCATAGACTTCAAGTCATTATGCTAAGCTAACAGGAAATGCTACCCATAGGAACTGAACCACAGGACGTCCAGAGGTGAAAATGGTGTCCAACATCTGGTCTCAGTCTGGGGAAGTCGGCCCAAAATGTTGGAATATTCCTTTAAATTAAAGTAATTATGATGCAGATGCCCCAACAAGTGTCCATTTCCAAAAATGTAGCGAGGGGATGTCGTCATCTCATTCTTCCATTTCCTGCAGTAGTCTTCTTTATTCCTTATTGTTATTATGATTATGCAATGTTCTTTTATGCCATATTGGCCCAAGTCTACCTTGTAAAAAAAAAATCTCAGTGGGACTTTCCTGGTGTAATAAAAGTTAAACAGAATAATAAAAAGAAAATAGATTCACATTATCAGCTACCTCTGCCGTGACAGAGATGTAGAGCTTTTATATTTGTTCATGTTACCTCATATCACCTGTGCTGTTTTATTACCTTTTTACTGCCTCTTCTGTACCTGCATTCCCTCTAGAGGATCGGTAAAGTTCAGTCTTATCTTATCTCTTAATACGGCAAGAAGACAGTGTTCATCTTTCATCTCATTCAGTCTCATCCCCCTCTCCCTCCCTCCCAGTCCCCCCCTCCATTACGGATCATGGTGTCCAGTTTCATCAGCAGGTACAGGAAGCCGGGGTAGCTGATGGTCAGGTCTGGCTCCGTGTATCTCAGGCCGATCAGCTGCATTATAAAATCGTCCACGACGATGCCTGAAGCAAACAAGAACAGCGGGTGCATGTTTGTAACAGAGAAGGTGGAAGAAACTGTTTTTTGTGCTTTTTTGTACTGTAGTTTTTTTTGCGTGTGTGTATTTTCACTATTTTATTTTTAAGCAAATGTTTGTACTTTTCCTCCGGTGTGTTTTTGCTACAGTATTGTAATTGACTCCATCTGAGAGTTCATCCGCTCCAGAGAACAGATTTAGCCTCAGAAAATGGAAAACTGTGTTTCCACTCCCAGTGAACAGACATTTCTCATTTTTCCACTTAAAAAGAATCTCGTTTGAGCTCTGTGCGCTCGTCCTTTTAGAATCATATGGAGAAAAAACACGTGGAAACCACATGGAAAACGGTTCTGGTTTCTGAAAACTGAGTTTTTGTTTTACTCTAAATACATTTTAAATCACACACTTGTCTCTTATCCTGAGTTAGACTTTTACACAGAAATCTGGAGAGGCAGGTGAATGTGAGGAGAAGTGTTTTGGCTCCCCCTGCTGGTCAGGGTGGTTTTGCTTCATGTCTGATCAGACTGGTACAGAACCAGAGGACGTGGAAACTGGAAGCCAAAAGTAAAAGCTGGGGTATTTATTTGAGCTGTGTGCCCTCAGGCCTACCTGCTGCCGCCAGAGCGGGACCGACCTCCCGATACTCCAGGCGCTTTGATTTATTCTTGTCATACACCAGGAAGATGTCCTGAGGAGAGAGGAGAGACGGCAGAGGGGGATAAACATAGTAACAAAGTGTTATAGTCTCCATCTATCTATGTAATGTTTATACATGTTTTACAGCTCATTTCTTAAAGATTTACAAATCATTTGGTATTCATTAACAAATACTTAATATAGGGTTTGAAATGTTATAATGTATACAACAATAAACTCTTAACAAGTAGTTTACTGTGTATTGAGTAAACATTAATTATCATTTCATTGTTTGTTAACTGTTTGTTAACTATTAACTAAAGTTTGACAAACTCTCAATTTACCATTAATTAATGCCAGTTATTATAAAATCATGGCAGCACGGTCAATATTCCCAGGTTCTAGTTTCCAATCCAGACTACAGGTTTTACCCGATGTGAGACAGGGTGTGGGTGCTGGCCCTGACCGTGTGACGTGTAAACTTCGCCCTGACGTTTGTGGTGCTGTTGTTGTGTTGGCAGCCTTGTTGTGGTGTTGTTCTGTTGATAAGCTTACCGTCCACCTCCTGATCTTGTCCCACAGGCCTTTGAACTCCTGCCAGCTGAGCTGAGCGAGGCCTTGGCTCTGGACAAAACGCCGAGGTCAAGGAAACAAACCAAACGCTGAACACTCACACAGAGCCCAGCGGCCGCTCAAAGGCACCGCTGCAAACCCTGAGCTGCTGCTGTCACTGCCGTTTAAAGGTGCTAGATGCAACATTTAACTTGAACAAACCATTACCACATCCATTCTGAAACCACATTAGTATAATGACAATAAACCAAATCACTGCCGAAAAGCCTGGCAGCCTCGACTGCAGACGATTTGGTCCGGCCTGCAAGGCAAATCATCAATACAGAAAAAGCAACTCAGAAAAGAAAATAACATAAAATAGCAGCGAACGCGTCCTTCTAGTTTATCCCTCCTGGCTGTATGCCCGTCTTGGAGAACACAGAGCGCCCTGCTGTGGGCAGCCTGATTGGTTAACACTGACAGGAAGTGGGTGGCACTTCACAGCACTTCCTGTCTGAACCCAGCGTCAGCGTCAAGGTCACAATAAACACACATGCATGGCACCGCAAGAAACTTCTAGTTTTTCTCTCTGGCCTGCGATTAAACAACGCCCTGAGGATTTTCCCATTCTGAGGAGACAGGCGCTAAAGTTTAAATCTCTGTTTGGGTCAACCTAGACTAAATGCCCCAAACCTGGAAAACAAGCTGGGCATAGCATCATCATCATCATCATCATCATCATCATCATCATCATCATCATCATCATCACCATCATGACTGCCACCTGACATCAGACGCCTGACCAAAGAGAGGCAGCTCCAGCCATCACATTAAAGTCAATGTGAAGTTTGATCAATAAAAAATATGTTAAATTAACCATTAAATTCCTATTATTAGTATTAAAATATTAATAAATATTGATATCTATGTTCTAAAACTGAAACGGCCTTCAATATGAGAGCAGTTCCCTACTCCTGCTCTGCCGGCTCACACACTCCATTTCCGGAAATCTGTTGGATTGCTTTCCGACACAAAACAGGAGCCTCCACCATGCTGCTGTCTGTTCACAGTGGTTATTATGTCCTGAACACCGTTTTCTGAGCTTCACTGTCTACCTCGCTCTACCACACAGCGCTCATCCTCTCTCTCTCTTCTCGTACCACTGGGTCACTACGTCGCTTTCTTACCTCGTTCACTGTGCAGCTCACTCTTTTTTTTTATTTTGCATCCTTTTGTGGCTGTGTTTGCTCCAATTGCAGGTTACATATCTGTTATCCAAAATTGAAAACAAATCGAATACCTACCCAACGAATGAATGTGAATAGTCAAATATTCAGGTTCAGCTGCAGTAATTATGCTGCTGTCCTTTCAGCTCAGTGAAACAGCGTCAGAACATCTGCTGCTGACACCGATACTCAACACACTCTGCCTCCATGCAAACCCTTTTTTTCTTCCAGATATAATAACATCAGTTTTCCAAGGATACATCCATGAGGACCACCAAGCTCTTGCACTGCTCCAGACTCAGCATCTTCTCACTGCCTGCCAGAACTGAAGAACACAAGCAGATGATCAGAGCTGCACCGACACACACACACACACACACACACACACACTCCTCAAACATCTGCCAACAGTCAGAGCTCTGCACCCTGCAGGAGGTGAACATCAGCGAGCCGCTGAGCCGCTGAGGATTTGATGGTGGGAAACTAATTTATTGGTTATATATTTTTTTTTTCTGATAAGACAAAAGAAAGAGTATTCACTAACTGGCTGATTTACTGACTGTAAATACTATAAATAATAATATAACCTAGATTTTATTAGAATTAGAATTAGCAAATAATTAGTAAAAAAAAATGACAAGTAAAAAGTAAAAAGTAATAAAGTCCATTACCTGAAAATTACCACATTTGTTTAAGAAATGAAATGAAATGAAATAAAATAAAATAAAATAAAAATTACAAGAAAATTGTCAAAAAGACTCCCAGGTCTCAAAGTCTTAATAGCAATCTGATTTTTATTTGTTTTACCACATCGTTCAGCCCCCAGTCGTAAATTTTTCAGGGAAAGCCGCTCACATATTTAATGTGTGCCGCTGTTCGTAAGTTTTTTAAATTAATTAATTCATTGCTAATTAATTAGGTTGGACTGGTTGGGTTGGAGAGCGGCAGCAGAGCTCAGTGGGTCCTGATCCACTTAAACTTCTAAAACTTCAATAAAATGTTGAGTTTTTCGGTGTTTTATTAAAGTGTGGAGTTTGCACTGACCTCCTCCCTGCATGGCCTCGGATAGCAGGCTGTGCAGGTGAACGGGCTTGCAGACTCCACTCTGTTGAAGAGGAAACACAGGAAACACGTAGAAAACACACCACACACTGTCACCGCCACACCCCCTGCACTCACACAGCTCCTTCAGTGTTTAACTATAATTACAAGCATTTGTTTTAACCTGCTTTTAGTCCCAGGTGGGTGGGGTTTACCACATCAGACAGAGTCGGTGCCAGCTCGTCTGCAAAATGACGTTCAAACGATTTCTTGGAATTGCCCAATATTTCTATTTCATCTCACGCTATTTTCCTTTACTGCAGACCCCACCCATCTCAGGTTAACCCTTTGAAACCCAAGCAGATTCAGTTGATTTCTATCAAAAACACAGGAGAAAGCCAGTGAGACATTTAACAAGAAATGATCTGAAACTTACCAAGAAATTAGTAAAAAGTAGCCAAAAACGAAAATAAAATGTCCCGTTTGGGACATTTTTCCCTAAAATTTTGATCATTTTCCAATAACTTTCTCTCTCTCTTGTTTTTTCTTTCTCCAATTTCTTCTTTTCTCAATTACTTTTTTTTTTGTTAAAATTATATTTCCATGGCATTTCTTGTAACCTTTTCCTCATTTTCTTGCAAATTTCTTCCGCTCCCTGCCATGTTTGAACAAAGTTGAGCTAATTTAGTCAGGTTTGAAAGGGTTAAATACTTTAAAGCATTTCACAAGTATTTCACAGACATGTAAACACGAGGAATTGGACATGGATCCAGGTTTGAAAAGGTTAAAACAAAGCTTAGGGAAGATTTGCAGAGGCTGTCAGAGGCAGTGTGTGTGCAGCCTCGTCCTGGCAGGGCTCACCTGGCCGCAGTGCTTGTTGAACAGACGGTGTGTGGACTTCAGGTTAGGAAGAGCAGCCAGGTGTGGATACGAAGGCTGCGGGGGGGAGGACACAAAGTTCAGAAACACAAAAACACACACACACACACACACACACACACACACACACACACACACACATCCTTAAAGAAACAGCACCAGGTGGGCGATCCTACCTAGTCCACCAGGTGGTACTCTCAGATTCAGATTGGTCCGTTTCTGAAGCGTCTTGAAGAGACACTTCAGAATCAAACTTCTGAATGTCTGAATGTCCATTTTTCACAAACATCTGTTGTGTATGTACAGAACCTGTTTCTGACTGGGCGCCTCTTGCTGCATCAGTCGCCTTTGGACTCAACATGGAGGTAAACACACTGGATTTTACGTGATGACGCTGAAGGCAACACGCAGGCTATTTCAGGCGGTAAATGTAACCCAGCGATGGAGTTCAAGCAAAATCTCGGGTTCGGGTTAGGTTTGGACAAAAACATGCGTCCCAATGCGCACTCTAGAGTATAGATGTACACTGAGACACAGAGACACAGACAGTGAGACACAGCATCTCTGTGTCTCACTGTCTCACTGTCTCAGCATCTCAGTGCGGAGACACTGAGGGACTGTCAGGTAAAGCTCAACATTGCAATAATAACCAAGAGCTTTAGGCTTAACAACAGGTTCACCAGAGATGAAGCTCCTTATGATGCTTATTCGCAAGAGTGTGATGATGTTGATATCATGGTTACGTGTATTGTCTGATTTTTTTTTTTTCCTTTAATATGTATTCAATAAAAAAAAAATCACAAATTCACTCCCTGAAGCACAGAGAGATGTGTATACTGAGAGATGTCAGCATGAGGTGTTCACACTGCCTGGCTGAGACTCTTCAGTGTAAAATCACATCAAAAAATGATGTAAATAACATGTGAAGCAATAATCCCTGACATTTTCATGTCAATAAATATGTCTTTTGCTTCGTTGTGTAGCTACCTGATGTAACACACCAGAGATTCAATCTGGATCCACTTCAGCTGGACATGAATTCACCTGAGCAGCCATCCTGAGCAGAGGAGTGCTTTTATTTTGTAGTAAACTAATATGAAATATGGCATTTGATGGCTTTGAGCGTCTCCTACCTCCTTTAACAAAGACACGTCTTGTATCCCGGGTTTGTCAGCGGGTCTGAAAGAAAAAAAGAAAACATTTTATGCCTTAATGACAGCAAATTAATTTCAGAAGTGTCCAAAACTAGAGAATCTGTCTGTGTTATTTCTTCTTCTTCTATCAGTGAATTCTGTTATAAACGCTATATCAATAATGCACCATTGGTGGTATCATTTTTATCACTTTAAGCTTCCCCCACAACTCTGACTCCTAATATTTTACTTTTATTTTCGACTTTTAGCACAACTTTGCATGTTTTAGTGCTTCCTTTATCTCTGTATGCTTTATGTTTTTTCTTTTCTTGCAAAGCTCTATGAGCGCTATATAAATTCTTTTTTTACTATTATTATTATACTATAATAGGTAGGGGAGAGTGGGGTAATTTGTGCCAAGGGGCAAGTAGTGCCACCCCTGTTATCTAGAAAACCATAGAAGAAGTTGGTCATGTGACCACATATTTTTGAAGAGGCATGCATTTCACTCATCCTGCAAAGAAGGGAGACACATGGCTTGAGAGGAAAGCACATTTCAGTTCAAAAAACATTTTTTTGCCCTCCAAAGTAAAATTTCCATGATCAAGGTTTTTTGATTGCTGTGTTTGAACAATTATAGAAAACTTTGAAAACAGTTCACACAGGTTTTAGTACTTTAGTAAGCTACACCATGAGTCTATACAGTTAGCATGATGTTAGCTCAAAACAGCTGGGGGATGCATTTTTTTTCAAAATGGTGGGCTTGGGGTAATTTGTGCCAAAGGGCCTGGGGTAAGTTGTGCCAGTGGCACAACTTGTGATTATATACTATATATTACTTTATTGTATTTTATTGTTATTGTACATTGTCTTCTTACCTTTGATCATTAAAACTATTCAGATTCAGATGAAGATGATTTGCAGGTGCTCATTTTGGAATTTTTATTTTGTTCTGGGTATGTGTTCATGTGGCGCTAGGCCTCGTTATAGAAAAGTGGCCTGTGATCTTGTTAAAATAATAAATAAATGTTAAATAAATAATTTTGTATTGAATTTGCTTTGCTTTTATATAGCATTATCATTTGTGAGGTTAAACTGATCTGTTTTACTTCAGTTATCAATGGCACAATTTACCCCAGTGCATTCTCTCTAATGGCACAATTTACCCCGCACCGGGGGCAAGTTGTGCCACAAAACCACTTTTTTTTCGAAAGCTATATTTCTCAAACAGTTTATATAAGATCCAAAGTGATTGTTCCCAGGGATGCACAACAACCTAAACTATATGTGCATATTTTAGTTGGAGGCATTACTGTAACCCCCTCGCTTTAAAGGCACTTTAAGTAAAAATTGGCACTACTTACCCCACTCTCCCCCACAGTGCTGAAAAAAAATAGTCAATTGACTGAAAAACCTTTACATTTTTGATAATGGATGAATCATTTGATGAGTCATTTATCAGGTAAAACTGTCTGATCCATCTTCACTGAGATGCTTTAGAGAGATTATCTTACTCATCTCTGTTCATATCCTCATAAAATTCATACTTTGGGTTTTATTAATGAAGCAATCTGAAGACATCACTTCAGTACAGCAAAGCAAATTTTCCTCCACGCAGCGTCACTCACACGGCAGCGTTGCCCTTCTCTGTCAGCACCCTGACGAGGAACGCTCCCTCCTGATTGGGCTCGTACGTGGATGGGATGATGATGTAGCGGCCGGGCGGCAGGCGGCTACGGAGCACCACCTCACGCCGTGTCGTGTAGGCGGAGCAGAGGACGGGCCGCAGCGAGCTCATGTGTGAGGAGGTCAGGTGCTGCAGGTCAGGAGGGGCCTGCAGACACAGCACGCACACACACACACGTTTAAATACACACATGCATGCGCACGTGTGTGTCTGCTGGTGTGTCTGCAGGTGTGTATGTGTGTGTGTGTGTGTGTACCGGGTATATGTGCAGGGCAATAGCCAGGTCTATTCCCCTGCGTCTGTGGTGTTTCTGCATCAGAGCCACCAGGAAGGAGCAGCTCCTCTCAGAGTCCTCCGACTTGTCGTCCTCCTTTGACAGCGGGAAGAAGAACTGAGGATTCTGCCAGAACCAACCTGGACACACACACACACACACACACACACACACACACACACACATTCACTTTGTATTCTCATGCTTACTTATATTTTTCATTGCCTACATTCGTTTCCTAAAAGTCTTCACATCCTTTGCTGTA
>NC_043992.1:3546323-3649659 GCF_902150065.1 Myripristis murdjan | reverse complement strand
GCCTGGACTGGCAGTAGCAGTGGATAGTCGACCCGACTGGCAGTACCAGTGGACGTTACGTCGACCCGTTAACACCGGGAGATTTTTGGGGGGGTCTAGCGGGGCTCCAACCGGAGGGAGGGAGGGGTTGTAGTGGAGCGCCGACCGGGCGACCGGGGTGGGGGTGAGGAGGCTGTAGTGGAGCGCCGACCGTGTGTGTAGTCGGACTACTGGAAGTAGTCGGTGGGTGCATGATTTACCACATCATTCGCCAGTGACCTTAAATCACTGACGATGGCTCTCAAAACACTTTCCATTGCGTTTTACACAGTAGCTAGTAGGGCATTAATGTAAACATCGACCCGTCGAAAGTCAAAGAAACACACACACACCCTCACACCCACAGTCGGCGCTCCACTACAGCCTCCTCACCCCCCCCCGGTCGCCCGGTCGGCGCTCCACTACAACCCCTCCCTCCCTCCGGTTGGAGCCCCGCTAGCCCCCCCAAAAATCTCCCGGTGTTGACGGGTCGACGTAACGTCGACGACGTGGAAAAGTCTGGCGTTGTTAATGCCCTAGTAGCTAGCTAGTCCACTGCTATCCACTGCTACTGCCAGTCCAGGCAGTAGCAGTGGATAGGATCACACCCACAAACCAATCGTGCTTAAGACTACTGTAAGAACCGCCCACCTTATTAACATACGACACAGAAATACAGAAATAAATAAATGTGGAAATGTAGAAATACAGAAATAAATGTAGGAATAAATAAATAAATGTAGAAATAAATAAATAAATGTAGAAATAAAAGAAAGAATAAATAAATGAATAAATGTAGAAATAAATAAAAGTATAAATAAATAAATGTAAAAAATATATAAATACACAAATGAATAAATAAATGTAGAAATAAATAAATAAATAAATAAATGTAAAAATAAATAAATAAATACATGCATAAATGTATAAATACACAAATAAATAAATAAATGCATGAATAAAAACAGAAATAAAGAAATAAATAAATGTAGAAATATTTATTAATTTAATTATTTATGCATTTATATATTTATATGCGTATTTATTTATTTATTCATTTATTTATTGTTTTGTCATTTTTCGTCCCTCATAAAAATGTACTTTAGTATAAAAATAATACATAAAAATAAATTAAAACAAAATAAATTACAATGAACAAATAACAAAATGTAAAAAAAAAAAAAAAATCTTAAGGGTCTTCTTATTAACAATCTGAAGTCTGTCAATGTTCAACAACAGTCATCCTCTTTTCCTGTCACATCATCCCTACAGCTGAAACTAGCTCTTTTTAATGTCAGATCATTGGCCAATAAATCTTTCTTGATTAGGGATCTGATAACTGAAAGGAACTTAGATTGCATCTTTTTAGTTGAGACGTGGCTAAACAGTGTTACTGGTACAGCAACACAGCTAGAGGCCTGTCCACCAAATTTTCAGTTCTACCAGTCAGTCAGACAAAACAGGAGAGGACGAGGGATTGCAGCCATTTTTTCTACACAATTAATCTGCTATGACATTGACCTTGGTGATTTTACCTCATTTGAATATCTTGCTTTTGAGATCAAGTCAGAACAAGCAGTACTTAAGGTTACACTATATCGGCCACCAGGATACTCATCAGCATTCCTACAGGAGTTTACAGAGTTGGTCTCAATTGCCATCACTAGATACGACAGGTTAATAATGAATGGAGACCTGAATATTCACATCAACAAAAAGAATGACTCCAATGCCATTGAGTTCATGAACATACTGGACAGCTTTGCACTCATTCAACATGTAACTGAAGCCACTCACCAGCTTGGTAACACCCTAGACCTGGTAATAACAACAAGGTTACACATTGAGAATGTTTCAGTACTTGAACTGCCCATTTCTGATCATCACTGTGTGCTCTTCAATGCCACCCTAACCTTAACGAAAACTAAGAGGGAGTACCTGGTTAAAAAGAGATTTCTTGATGATAGATAGATAGATAGATAGATAGATAGATAGATAGATAGATTTTCATTGTCATTGCACAATCATATACATATAATAATGCAACGAAATTAGGGCTCAGTCCTTTCGGTGCAGGGGAGAATAGAAAGCATCGTGCATCTTGCTAGTTGAATAGCCAAGTCCAGTAATAGATGGCCATGTCTCTGATAAAAATTGTAAAAAATGCAACAGTCACACTTGTTGGATGTGCAAGCACAATTCGTCATCCCGTGTTCGCCATGGACCTGGCGCTGGAAAATGCTGGGAGGCGGCAGCCCAAAGGGCCCTCCTTTCAGCCATGTCAACGCACCGGCCCTGCAGCCTCGGCGTCCTCCGGAATGTCCTGGCAGCGCCGAAAGTCCGGTGAAATTGGCATCCCGCAGCGCAATCCCAAGCTCAAAAGGTCCTGATAACTGTTGTTTCCTTTGCTTGATGATGAGGCCGCAGCTAACTTTGCTAATCTCATGAGATCATTTGAGCCACACAGTGGTGACTGCACTCGAAATGACATGGTTAAGCAATTCAACAACACCCTGTCAGCTGCTTTAAATACTGTTGCACTGCTAAAGGTAAAACAGAAGTTTACAGACAGAATATCCCCATGGTTAAGCAATAACAGTGTTAAAAAAGCAAAGAGAACATGTCGGGCAGCTGAAAGAAAATGGAGGAAAACCAAGCTCACAGTTCACTGTAACATATACAAAGAAGCCATGAACACCTATAACAAGGAAATACGTCTGACAAGAATTAACTATTTTCCCAAGATTATCAAAGAGAATTCAGGAAATTCTAGAATATTGTTCTCCACTATTGATCAGCTACTCAACACTGCTCCCACTTCACCAGTTCTCTGCATCTAGATGTGAAGAACTTACACTGTTCTTCAATAACAAAATAACGTCAATTAGAACTACTATTGCTGTTAATCCAGACACCAATGCAAACACAGGTGATCTCAGAAAATTCTGTGATGTAACCATGGGGAAATTCACCAGCATAACATTATCTGAGCTTTGTAAGACTGTCACTGAATGTAACTCCACTACCTCATGTGTTGACCCTGTGCCTACAGCATTTTTTAAACGGGTGTTCAACAGTATATCAAGTCACATCCTGGCAATTATAAATATGTCACTTCAAACTGGAATCCTCCCAGGTGAGTTCAAAACAGCTTTTGTAAAACCTTTACTAAAGAAACCCAACCTAGATAGTAATGCACTAAGCAGCTATAGGCCAATATCAAACATACCATTCATTAGTAAGATACTTGAAAAAATAGTTGCAGCGCAAATAAATGCCTTTCTTAAAGGAAATAACATCCTGGAGGAATTTCAATCAGGCTTTAGAAAACATCATAGCACTGAAACGGCTCTTGCTAAAATCGTCAGCGACCTCAGACTGAACTATGATGAAAATAAGGTCTCAATTCTTATCCTCTTAGACCTTAGCACTGCGTTTGATACGATTAACCATGACATCATAATCAATCGCCTTGAAAAATTGGTTGGTCTTTCTGATTGCGTGTTACACTGGTTTAAAACTTACATCAAAGGGAGAAAGTTTTACGTCAGACTGGGAGATCATGTGTCTGGGGAAGAGGACAACTGCTATGGAGTTCCACAAGGGAGCTGCCTTGGTCCATTACTTTTCTCACTATACATGCTGCCACTCGGTGACATCATCAGAGAGCACAATGTATGTTTTCATAGTTACGCAGACGCCACACAACTGTATATTTCTGCCGAACCAAATTAATACTACAGCAATAACTTCCATCACTACCTGTCTCATGGCAGTGAACAAATGGATGAGCGATAACTTCTTAAAGCTAAATGAAGACAAAACAGAGATCCTGTTAGTTGGCCCCAAAACAAAAAGAGAGATGCTGTCCATTAACTTGGGGAAACTGGCTCCCAGGATTAAATCTGAGGTTACAAATCTTGGCATTGTATTGGATCCAGATCTTAGTTTCAAGTCCCACATTAACAAGGTGACGAAGACATCATTCTTCCATCTTAGAAACATCGCTAAAGTGCGACCATTTATAAATCAAAATGATGCTGAAAAACTAACGCATGCTTTTATTTCAAGCAGACTTGACTACTGTAACGTACTTTTTACTGGCCTTCCAAAGAAAACCACTGACAGACTTCAGCTGATCCAAAACTCAGCTGCTCACTTATTAACCAAAACCAGGAAGAGAAAAGCGTATTAGTTCGGTCTTAGCTGCCCTACACTGGCTCCCTGTAACATTTAGGGCCCTATCTTGTGCCAGACTCCCTAAACCCGTTATTTGCGGATTTAGGGTTGCGCAAGAGGCGTTCCCCCGTAAAAGTTGCTATCTTGTGCACCTCCCGCTATCCGCAAAACACCTGCACTACCCGCTATATTATGCATAGGCGTGTTTTGGGCGTTACGCCAGTTAAACCAATCAGTGTGCCAGGTGCCATTGCCTTTAAGGGTAGGCTGCGCTATCCTAAATCCTAAATCCTAAATCCTAAATCCTAAACCCGCGATGGAGAGAGGGAGGTAGATTTTCTCAGGGGTTCTACTGAGGCTAAAGCAAGGTGGCTTTATATACAGTACAGGCCAAAAGTTTGGACACACCTTCTCATTCAATGCGTTTTCTTTATTTTCATGACTATTTACATTGTAGATTCTCACTGAAGGAATCAAAACTATGAATGAACACATGTGGAGTTATGTACTTAACAAAAAAAGGTGAAATAACTGAAAACATGTTTTATATTCTAGTTTCTTCAAAATAGCCACCCTTTGCTCTGATTACTGCTTTGCACACTCTTGGCATTCTCTCTATGAGCTTCAAGAGGTAGTCACCTGAAATGGTTTTCACTTCACAGGTGTGCCTTATCAGGGTTAATTAGTGGAATTTCTTGCTTTATCAATGGGGTTGGGACCATCAGTTGTGTTGTGCAGAAGTCAGGTTACTACACAGCCGACAGCCCAATTGGACAACTGTTAAAATTCATATTATGGCAAGAACCAATCAGCTAACTAAAGAAAAACGAGTGGCCATCATTACTTTAAGAAATGAAGGTCAGTCAGTCCGGAAAATTGCAAAAACTTTGAATGTCCCCAAGTGGAGTCGCAAAAACCATCAAGCGCTACAATGAAACTGGCACACATGAGGACCGACCCAGGAAAGGAAGACCAAGAGTCACCTCTGCTTCTGAGGACAAGTTCATCCGAGTCACCAGCCTCAGAAATCGCAAGTTAACAGCAGCTCAGATCAGAGACCAGATAAATGCCACACAGAGTTCTAGCAGCAGACCCACCTCTAGAACAACTGTTAAGAGGAGACTGCGCCAATCAGGCCTTCATGGTCAAATAGCTGCTAGGAAACCACTGCTAAGGAGAGGCAACAAGCAGAAGAGATTTGTTTGGGCCAAGAAACACAAGGAATGGACATTAGACCAGTGGAAATCTGTGCTTTGGTCTGATGAGTCCAAATTTGAGATCTTTGGTTCCAACCGCCGTGTCTTTGTGAGACGCAGAAAAGGTGAACGGATGGATTCCACATGCCTGGTCCCCACTGTGAAGCATGGAGGAGGAGGTGTGATGGTGTGGGGGTGTTTTGCTGGTGACACTGTTGGGGATTTATTCAAAATTGAAGGCACACTGAACCAGCATGGCTACCACAGCATCCTGCAGCGACATGCCATCCCATCCGGTTTGCGTTTAGTTGGACCATCATTTATTTTTCAACAGGACAATGAGCCCAAACACACCTCCAGGCTGTGTAAGGGCTATTTGACCAAGAAGGAGAGTGATGGAGTGCTGCAGCAGATGACCTGGCCTCCACAGTCACCGGACCTGAACCCAATCCACATGGTTTGGGGTGAGCTGGACCGCAGAGTGAGGGCAAAGGGGCCAACAAGTGCTAAACACCTCTGGGAACTCCTTCAAGACTGTTGGAAAACCATTTCAGGTGACTACCTCTTGAAGCTCATCGAGAGAATGCCAAGAGTGTGCAAAGCAGTAATCAGAGCAAAGGGTGGCTATTTTGAAGAAACTAGAATATAAAACATGTTTTCAGTCATTTCACCTTTTTTTGTTAAGTACATAACTCCACATGTGTTCATTCATAGTTTTGATGCCTTCAGTTAGAATCTACAATGTAAATAGTCATGAAAATAAAGAAAATGCATTGAATGAGAAGGTGTGTCCAAACTTTTGGCCTGTACTGTATAAACATATTATATATTATATTATAGGCGAGTTAATTCGGGAGGTGGAGCCACATGTGTCCAAGTGGACATGTCACAAGGTTGTACTGATTGAGTAAAATCCCCGGGTCACACCACACACACACAAGAGGCAGAGGTGGAACTATGTGTAAACTAATTTATTGACAAGGTAGATTGGGCAAATAATATATTAAAAATAAAAATATAGCACAGCTGCTGGCTTATGATAAAACAATAAAACGTGCTGGCGTAAGTGTCCAAGTTAAAACAGTCTTTCCTCTAAACAGTCTATATGAGTAATATACTCAGTCCATTCCGGCGGCGTCCCGGTATCAGTCCGACGGTGTGCGTGGCGAGGCTCCGTCGGGGCGTGCGTTGTAGCCGCCTGGGCGCGCTCTTGTAACAGCCCAAACTTTAGGGATAGCGGATAGCGGGTGGTCAGGACCACCCGCCGCTTTCCCTAAAGTGTGTGCACAAGATAGCAACTTTAGGGAAAGCGCATGAAACACGCCCACGGACACACCTCCAGGCGCAAATAACGGAGTCGGCATAACGGATAGCGGGTAGCGTGGGCGCAAGATACCGTTTAGGGATAGCGGAAGTTCCTAAATCCGCAATTTGCGGGTAGCGGGTAGTGGCAGCGGATAGCGCGTGGCACAAGATAGGGCCCATAGAGTTGATTTTAAGGTTCTCCTACTGGTATACAAAGCACTTCATGGGCTAGGACCAAGCTACATTGACAACTCCCTTATTGGCTATGCACCCCAAAGAGCACTGCGATCGTCTGCTGCTGGCTCATTGGTTCCCTACAACAGTCGAAAGAAAATCGGGGATGCTGCCTTTGTTACTTACGCCCCTAAGCTTTGGAACACACACTACCTTTAGATATCAGGGAAGCCAGCTCACTAGATATCTTTAAAAGAAGATTGAAAACCTACCTTTTCACTCTAGCCTTTTACTAGCTCCTATTTCATTCTACACTTTGTTGTCTTTTATTGTTTTATTTGCTTTATATGTTGTCTTTTATTGTTTTATTTGTCTTTTCCTTTTTTTAATTCCACCCTGTGCTGTTTTATTCTTTTTAATGTTTTATTTTTATTTAATGTGTTTCAAATGTTCTTCTTTTTATTGTGAAGCACTTTGAGCTGCAATTCTTGTATGAAAGGTGCTATACAAATAAAGTTTTATTATTATTATTATTATTATTATTATATCAATTAAAATAAATTTGAAATGTCTCAGTCATCTAATAGTTTTTGCCAATTTGTGATTTCTCAGTTTTAAATATTATATGTTTAAAAATCTTAATCTTAAAAAACAGAAAAGGAGGTCCAAATTAGGCCAAATTATTTTATGGATATAGCATTTCCCACTTGCATTACATACAACACACAATGAGCCTTAACCCATGTGTACTTAATAAAATCTTCTTAAAACAACATTTTTATGATTCAAAGAATCACTAGAAATGAACCAAATGCAGAGTCTCATATTTTAATTTACAGTTCAGTGTGAACTTTGCGTAGCATACAGAGAAAAATGTTATGTTGCTGTTATTTTGTCAGCTTCTGTCTCCCCCTCTTCTTGGTGCTTTCCTTGTTCAGCTGCTTAGAGATGGACGTCAGGTAGTCGCTGTACTCTATGATCTGTGGGTGGGGGGGCACTCAGTATGAGCTCTGTCTGCACAGCTAATCCTAATGTTATGAAAGTGAACACACACACACACACACACACACACACACACACACACACACACACACACCTTGTCCAGCTGTGTGTAAATGTCCTCTGGAGCTGCTGGGCTGTCTGAGAATTCACCTCCAACAGTGCTGAACAGAGTCTGGTTCAGATTGAGGATGGACATCTTGTTGGTGCACAGCTCCAAGTCCTCTTTGGTGGCTTTACTCTGCACTTGGGCCAGCGTCGACTCCTGCCAGCACACACATACACACACACACACACATACACACACACACACACACACACACACACACACACACACACACACACACACACAGCCTCTGATCAGCTGAGGGCTGAATGAACACAATATTAATGGTATTAATGGATGACACTGGATAGGCACTATATTCCTAACATATTTTCAGCTACTTTTGACCACACTGAAACAATCAAGTAGCATCTCTCGTTTCCCACAAGCCTTTACCAGCAGTGACATCACTGACTGTGGGCTCCATTTTAACGAGCTAAGTTCACAGTCTGAGGAGCAGGGCTTGGCCTGCACTCAGGCTGTGTCCAAGTCCACCTCTGCTGTTTTAACAGCAGGAAAAAAGGCTGGTTCTAAAGGCTCGTATTGAGTCTCTTCATGAATCCTGGCTGTGTTTTGGCTGTAACATGCAGTAAACCTACCAGAGTGCCGTCTCCCATCACCTTTAAAAGCCAGGTGAGTCACACCTTGGTGGGTTGCTGTTATAATGGAGGATTTTCCAGGTAAGAAGGAAGGCTTCTCTGCAGAGGAGACAGATCTGCTCGTGCACCGAGTGAAAGCTCACGAGCAGATCATCTACGGCGACAGCAGGACGCTCACTGGCGCCCCCTATGTAGGCCACCATCACTATCTCGATAATGAGCTTCAAACAGCAGAGAAAACTGCAGCACTGACTTCAGAGCTGCTTTTTGTTGCTCAGTCACTTTCAGCTGCCTCAAGACAGCAGCGCAGCAACACTGCAGCTGAGCACAGCTCATTTTAAGAGCAACACGCCCATGGAGCTCAGATGGACACAAGACACTTTGCTGTTAACACAAGGGGGCGCTGGACGGGGAAACAACAACTTAGCCACTTGGAAACTAACAAAGACACTTGTGTCATGCTTGGCATCGCTTTGCGCCGGGTGTAAGAGAGGGACCCATGTTTGGACGACTTAAAATGGCCGATAATCTTTCAGTTGTTCTTGGGGGAACTCAGTAATCTGTATAAAGTGATACTTCACCAAGTTCATGATCTCTGCACCAGACTTGTCTAAAATGCCTTGCACATGGGCCAGTTCGTTGGTTTTGCACAGAAGGGTTTCGTTGCCCCTCTGGACGACTTCAGCCAGGTCGGCTTCGGCCTTCTTAACCAGGGCCGTCCTCTGCTGCGTGACAAGCCCCAGGTGTTCATTGATGCCGTTCAAAGTGTTGTGGCCAGAAATCAGTTCACGGACAACTGGGAACTGTGGAGAGGCACAGGGAGAGACACAAACAGATAGACAGGGAGATGCAAATCTGAAACTGTAGAAAATCATTGACTTATCTCCTTTGTGAGAACAGAAAACCCCTTGATGATTGAAGAAGACTCACTCGACCACCACTGGCCTGGACAACTTCCTCCAGGAAGATTTTGTATTTGAGCCTCCTCTGGATTTTTTCCTTAAGGCGGTCTCTTTTCCTGTAAAAGGCCCTTAGTTTCTCTTTAAGAGCATGGATTTCTTCTTCCTTCTTTTTAATCATCTCAGCATTTTTTTTTGACAGAATCTCCATTTTGACATTCCACGACATCTGCTCTTTCTCCTGAAATACAGTGTATAATAGTGTTGTGAAGCATTTCAGCTCACTCACTACAGGTCAGTGAAAATGTGTCCTGCTACAGTGACAACAGATTATAATTTCTTACCAGTTCTTTCCGTAAATCGTGCCTCTGCCTGAGCTGCTTGGTGAATTCAGCATGGTGCGCTCTCAGGTCTCGGAGAATAGATTCTAGTTCCTGAAACCCCAATAAAACAGAAAGCAGGCAAGAGCTGACCTCTGTGATTACCATTCTCTGTTAGGGATGATTGTGAGACATCATGTCCTCTCACCTGTCCTTCTTCCTCCATGGCCTTCATGGCCTGGGTGTCCCGCCAGGTCTGGACATTGACCACAGACCACTTTAACGTCTCATCGGCAGCAGACGTGTCCTCCCTTTCTCAAAAACGGGTCAAAATTTCAAATTAACTAAAAATAATTCTTTAACAAGTAAACAAATAGTGGTTAGTATTAGGAGTAAAAAAAAAAAAATCCTACAACTTCTTCTTTTTTTTTTTAGGATCAGTAACTTAAATACTCACTTTAGCAGGTCAAGGATTTTTCCAGAAAGATTGTTTGCAGCACAATCAGACTGATTTTCTTCCATTTCAAAATCTATTTGTCAGGTATTCACTACTTCATGTGATAATTAAGACAGCAGACTGGCCCTTTTCTCCCGGGTAACTGCACAGAGTAAATCTCATATGTCATTTTGATTCAGAAAATAACAGTTATCGTCATGGCGACTGAAGAATGCTGAATCAAGACTGAGTTCATAGATGATGAAAGTACTCTATGCACCAAAAGCGCTATAAAAACTAACAAGTTAAGTTTACTTAAAAAAAAAATAAATAAATAAACCGTAAGTAATAGGTAAGTAAAATAATTGTGTCAAGCTGTGGGACATGATTATGTGTTTAGAATGAACTTGTTGTTTGTTTGTTTTTTAAAGATGTGAGCACTTGTATCTCAGTATAGTCAAATTCAGTAAAGTTCTGACAACTCTAAACTATGAGCCATATTAACTTAATATATTATGCCAAAGCAAGTGAACCTTACCTGAAATTTGAAATATACCACACTTGATGTATCTTAGTGGTGTCAAGCTCAATAAAGTTTACAGGAACTCAGTGAGCATAAGTTACACTCTTCCAAAGTAAGGGAGCACTAGTTTTAAATAAAATGCACTAAATATATTAGTTTAGCTGACTTAAAAATGTGATTTTGAAAAGCCTTATTTATTTTTTTAGAAAGTTGAGAGTACTTGTGCAACACTGTATATTGAACAACATGGGAAAAAATACATATAAAAATAAAATAACATTATACCACTGCAATATTTACAGTGTTTTCTTACATCTGGATAAAAATAATCTGTACACCTGGACATCTCTGCCACACCACAAAACTTCATTTGTAATAGTATTTGTCACAGTTAACCTTTATCAAAAAATATGGGGAAAAAAAAAGATATAAATAAAATCTAATATTCATTTCAGTAAAATAAATACATAGAGTATTCAATAATGTTTTGTAAATTATTCAGTCCTATCATATTCTGATCCTCATGCACAGACAGCCAGTGGCGCTCGCTCCCTTGCCATTTCCACATCTAGTTCAGAAGAGCATTTCTTAATATTTGCTGTTTGAGCTTTTGTTGTCCGAGGTTCGACCGTATCTTCTGGATGAATTCAAATGTATTCTTCATTCTCTCTGGCCATTCCAGATGGAGTGTGTATGTTAAGGCAAATACAGGGCAAAGTGCTTGAGAGTGTGTGGGAATGTCATCAGTGACATCATGTTTCTTCAAACATGACTGCAGATGAGTGTAGCTGTGGTGGCGAGGCCCCAGTCACGGCTGTAAGGACCCCAGCAGGCCAGCAGCTGCATCCCAATCCTGCACTCCAAAATAAAAGAACACAAGGAAAGGAGTGTAGCTAGGAGGAAAATATCAAAATAAATAAATGAACAAATATAGTAGTAGCCTTCTTAGAAGTTGGTCTCAACTGCTTTGTGAATTACTTGCAAGAAAAAACTAAAAACTTTTAGTGCAATTTAGAAGTACTCTTAGTGGTGGCCTAAGAGAAAAGCCTTGTGAATAATGGATCCTGATCTAAGACTAAAAAACAAGTGTCAGAATAGCTGCGGAAATTAGCAGTGATTCAACTGGCTAGCTAGGCTAGTTCACATACTCTGGTCAAACTGTTAGCTAGCATTACTGATTACCAGCTGCCTGGACACAATATTCCCCAGCAACAGAAATCAAATGATGAGATGACTTACTGTACTCATAGGATATAGTCTTCTCCCACGTTGATCAGTCTGTAAGTACTTCAGCGAGCGTCTGCATCAATGTGTCAATTGTCGTCTTCTGTAACTACTTCAGCGAGCACATGAATCAATGTATCGTTGGAATCAGAATATAACATTGTTGTAGCGGGAATGTCTAAATACAGCAATGCTATTTTCTGATGAGTTGAAATGCGTCTCACGTCCAATGCGTTAGACTTGAGAGCTTTGAGTTCAGGTTTAAATTAAAATGTAACAAACAAATATGTATCCATTTTATGTTTTAAGATGACTCCTTAACTTTGTATCAGTGTTTTTCCCCATTGTTCTCAGATTTGGTGATGATGACATAGACCAGGTTTAAGAAAAAAATCTGATGCACCTTAAAGGGCATGTGATGACCTCGAACAATAGGGCCATGGGTCAATTTACAGCAGAATTACTATTTAACAATAGTCTTGAGTCTTGAGTAGGTCATTTGTTAAAGGTACAATCCAATGCCATCTTTTACTAACTAAAGCTGCATTTGAAAAT
This sequence comes from Myripristis murdjan, assembly GCF_902150065.1. Lineage (NCBI taxonomy): Eukaryota > Metazoa > Chordata > Actinopteri > Holocentriformes > Holocentridae > Myripristis > Myripristis murdjan. The sequence goes on along the minus strand of NC_043992.1, from coordinate 3,637,126 downwards.
TTGTTTTGCATGTGCTTGAAAGTCATTGAAAGTGCATCTTATTTTTTATTGTCTGTCTGACCCTGCAACAGGGACCTTTGAGAAGACCTGGCCTTCAGCCAACAGAATGCTGCGCCATTCTGTTGACTGTTGATCTGTTCAATGCTCTCCTCACCATTCCAACAAGTACAGCTGACTGTGAGAGGGGGTTCAGTGTAATGAAGCAGGCAAAAAGTGACTGGCGCTCAAGCCTTAAAGGTGAGACCCTCACTGATGTTATGACACAATTGTGTTCACCAGACATCAAAGACTTTGACCGAGGCAAAACCATAGAAATTTGCCATAGTGACAGTGTGCGCACATGCCGGCCACACTTTGTGAGAAAAAGGCAATCAAATGGAATTGATTTCAATGGGGCTCTGAGTCAGAGTCCGAGGACAGTTCAGAGAGCTCTGAAGATGTTTAATGAAGTAATGAAATGTTAGGATGACTTTTTATGTACTTAAATTTCATTTTATAGTATTTATTTTAATTGGACATACATTCTCAACTTCAGTGTAAGATGAATATAAAGCTTTAGCTCTCCTGAAACAGATGCACTTCGTGTATGTTTGCCATGCCAAAACAATGTTAATAAAATGATCAAATGAATTCATTGGCTCTCATAATCTGTCTTTTTTGCATGGGAAAATTTGGCTAGTGGAAATTCTGATTGGCTGGTAACTTCAGAAACTTACCAGCCAAATTGGTTGGTGTTCAAAAAAAGGTTAATTTAGAACCCTGGTGTTCATAAGAAAAAAGAAATCTGATTTGGTCAACTTTTGCCTGCAGTCAGGACTAGGACATTTGTGATAAAAACTTTTAAGAACATGTGTGTGAGGCAGAGTGATCCAAATAGTTTAAAATAAATATTTATACTTAAAGTGCATATTTTCTCCATTTTCAGGTCAAAGTGGTCTACAATGCTGCTGTGTGTCATAGTGTCAGAAAATGAGATCAGACGTCTTTCAGTTGAAGACATCCCCTCAAGCGTCGAGGAACTGTACCAGGTGTTACAAACCAACCTTAGTCTAAGAGCGGGATTCATTTTGTGGTTTGAGGATCCTGATTTCAATAATCAGATGTGCAACCTTTTTTTTGAATATTTTTATTTTGAATTTTCTCATAAATTAAAGCAGACAAGGACAGTAGTAGCAAAACACTTTGAGTACAAGGTCTTACTTTTACAACTGGTGTAGTGAGGTAGGTTAACCCTAAACATTAGACAGCCATTTAGTAGTGACCTTGGGAGGAAGGAAAGAGAAAAAAAGGACTGTGACATGTTTGCTACACAAGCATACAGACATAATATAGCATGCATTCAACATGGACAAGAAGATAATATAGCAGTTCTTTAGATGGGGAATTTCCAGCCGGTCTTCTTTGCAACATCGTTGTGTTATATTTATAGTAGCACAAAACGAACAAACTGCAAGTAACATGGGTTCATTCCATTGTCTGATCTTATCCCTACCAACTCCGCCTTTGTGTGTGTGTGTGTGTGTGTGTGTGTGTGTGTGTGTGGGGGGGGGGGGGGGGGGGGGGGGGGGGGGGGGGGGGCTTGGCGACCACACCCAAGCGTACAATTAAAGAGAAAAAGAAAAAGAAAAAAAAGGGCGGTACCTTTATTCTTTCCTTAACAGACATAGGAAAGGCTTCCATGTTCGAAGAAAGGCTTCTTGAGATTTTCCTTTGCTAGAGCGAATCTGCTCCATTTTAGCAATGGAAAGCATCTCATTTAGCCACCTGTTAAAACATGGGGGCAGAGGGGACTTCCATTTCAATAAGATTAACTTTTTTGCTGCAACCATGCCTGCTTTGAGAATTTGCCTCTGATGGGAGGGGATGGCTGCTAAGTTATCAGAGCATCCAAATGCTGCCAGCATACAGTCTGGGGGGATATTCCTTTCCAGCTGTTTGGAAAACCAATTAAATATATCACTCCAAAAACTCTCCAGCTTTGGGCAATGCCAGAAAAGGTGAGAGAGTGAACCTTCAGCCGTAAAGCATCTATTGCACATAGAAGATATTGATGGGTACATCTTATGCAGTTTGACTTCAGAATAATGTAATCTGTGCAGGACTTTAAATTGAATTAATCTGTATCTTGAATTAAGAACAGCTCTGTATTGCAGCCAAACATTCCTCCCAGAGTTCTTTTGATATTGGAACGTCTAGCTCCGCTGCCCAGACCTCCCTGAGATGACTGGTATCAACTGGGACTGAAAAGATATCAACAAATTTGGAGACAAGGTTTTTAGAATTTGGCTCATTAAGTAGAAGGTCATAGAAAGTATGACTCTTAGGTTTGGTCGTAAAGAGAGGGATGCACTCTCGTATGAATGTCTAACCTGAAGACCTGAAGATAGCAGAAAATCAGATATGCAACCTAACGGACATCAACGACCTTCCTGTGGAGTGGGCAGCTTTGAAATTGTTCAGTTATTGTTCACAGCTGATGACACCTCAGATTGACACCTCAGATTGACACAGCCAGCCTCCTCCCTGTCTGCGAGAGCCAGGGTCTGAAACGGGATGATACTCATGGTTTCACAGCCTGAAATTTAAGCTTGGAAACTACCGGCAACAGTTAAGTGCTGCAGGATGCCCTGAAGTGGTCATAAACAAATGAAAAGGTAGGCCGTAAGGTGAATCCTGTTATTGTTCAATTCCGTTCCGTGGTCCGGGAACCACACGATCTTTAATTCATAAAAAATACCGATTCATAATTAGCTAAAAGCTAGAAGTTCTCCGCTGATAAGCCCGTAAGAGTCCTTCGACCAGGCATTTTATTCAGCACTAGCTTCTTCAGAGCGTAATGAGGTTTTGGTCCGCGAGTGGTGGCATGGCTGTCACGTGATAGTGATACATCAATACGGTACTTACTTTTCGTCAACAAACCGGCAACATGGCTGCCTCCATGGTTTCATTCAGCAGTGGCGATGAAGAGGGAAACACACCAGAAAGTCCTCAAAAATGAGCCAAAGAGAGCTTCAACAGTGCTATACACATCGTCGTGTCCATGAAGAACGATTGGGCAAATAGACGATAAGGTGAAATAAGACAAGTGTCTTAAAATACATTTTATTTTATACTTGGGCATAGCCTAGTTATTTTTCCATTGACAACATAGCTGTTCTGCCATTATTAGATGGCTATTGAGTTGGTTGTAATCTGAAAAATGACCGTAATGTAATGAATGTAAATAGGCCTGTTAATAAAAAGCTGTATGCTGATGTTTCTGCTTGCAAGTTCATTAACACATGAACCACGCGTGAAATAATATTCTGTACAGACAGAGCAGATGTCATTTTAAGAGCAGAGGTATTTAAGTAGCCCTAACATATACAATGGCTTTTTATGGCAAGCGATTCAGATCAATGAAAGGCAGTACCAGTAGGCTGAACAGTGTTATCACGGTGTAGTATGACTGCTATTACACTTATGGTGAAATTGTAAATGTTTTTTCTTTTAATCATGACTGAAGCCAGATTAAATTGTAATTGTAATTGTGCAAAGACTTAGACTAATGGCAGTAAAGACCATTCATTCATTCATTCATTCATTCAAAGGTAATTACTAAAAATCAAAAACCTAGCAACCATAAAAATAATCTTTATGAAGAAGGTGCAGTATAAAAGAGTAGCCTACGAAACAGCATAAGGCAATGAATGTTAATGATACTGAGGTGCCATTCTGAGGCATTACACCCTACCCCACATCTCACATAGCAATGATGCACTTTTAGTCCTCACTGTCAGTGTCAGGACAGTTGTCATCCTCTCTCTCCTCAGTTTCCTTCATTTCCCACAGTTGCAACACCTACATAAATCAGTGTAACATAGTCCTGCAGAGACACAGGAACATCTGCCTGTCTTGCAGGCACTCTCCTTGCAGCAGATCAATGATCCGTGTCCTGTTAGCAGCTCCAGTAAAAAATTATAAGCTGCATGGTAAATTTTTCTGTAGACTAACAGCAATCACTACCACAGACTGTACATCCTCCATTACAGTCACACAGTGACATTCTTCTCCATGCACTATGTACAAGCTGAGACTAGACTGGGACAGATCATGAGATCACCAAATCTGACATTGTTAATTCTTTGGAGAACACGAATCCGCTAATGACCTCTAAGTGTTGCAACAGGAAACATCATGAAAACCCTGATTAAAAAAAAAAACAAACAAAAAAAACTAAACAGCAGAATGATGCTCTTAGCCCAGGAAACATGATAGTCACTCAGACTCTACAGAAGCATGTGTTAAAGGGATAGTTCTTACTTTTTTTTTTTTTTTTACGTATAGCCCTACTTGCTACTAGGAATGTTGATGTTGATTGATAGTTATTTCTCACTACAATCCATCCTGTTCCTCATAGTAGCTCAGGAAAGTTGGGCAAAAACAAAAGCAAGGTCAATGTGGTCACGCTCATGTACAGTATGTGCAAGCTGACTGAAGCTCACTGAAATTTATTTTGTGTGCATTACACACAAAGAAATACTGGGTTATTTTTTCAACCCAACCGCTAGGTTGAGTCTGTTGGTTAATTTAATTGGGTTATTTTCATTGAATTGGGTATTCTGACAACCCAATTCGCTGGGTTATTTCTGTTGGGCATGGAGTTATTAGCTGTTGGGTTGTAATTTCTATAAGGTTGTGTTGGTTCTTGGGTTGACATTCGGGCATGCGCAACCAAGCACCACCCACGAACTGGACCTCGACAGTTGGTCATGTTCGGACCACTGATCTCTTCTGATGAAACTCAATTCAATACAACGCAAGGTTTGTGCGGCACTTTCTACATAGATGTGTAGATCAAGGTCTTGTGACACAGGTAAACTTTGAATCAGGTCTGTCACTCAAACTATGTTTGAACAGTGCCACCTCAAACAGAGGTGGGTTTTCTCCATTTCTCTTAAGCTTGCTCTGTCTGCCTGCATTTTGGTCACACGCACTCACACAGGGGGTGGGCATGTAAGCACGAAAGAATATAGGTTCCCAGGTGGGCGGCCGGTGTGTGCGTGTGCCTGTGTGTGTGTGTGTGTGTGTGTGTGTGTGTGTGTCTCTGTGTGTGTTTTCACAGTCCTCTCTGTGTGTGTGCTGTGTGTGTGTGTCTGTGTGTGTGTGCATCGAGCAGCTTGCGCGTGTCGCGTGAGCGCTGTACAAAAATCAGCAACCCAACCCGCACCTGGTGACAGAACTTCAAGTCAGTGGACGGACAAACGCCAGACAGACCTGTTTAACCTGCCGCCGGTCTAGAAGCGTGAGGTAAGAGACAAAACTGAAGAGAAATATATGATAGACCTGTCAAAAGAGCATTGGTGTAATGGTGATTTATTTTTTTGTCGGGAACTTTAAGCTATTTTAATTACGTCGCATGCACACGCTAAATGAGGACGCTCACCAAAAACCTGTTATACTAAATACTGTGGGAACGCAGTGGTGTGCCTTGTGGGCATCTAAAACCCCTGCAAAGAGTAACTAGATGTTTTATAAATTGCAAATCAACTTAATGACTTTGTCTTTTGACGGAGCCAAAGCTCGATCAAAATGTGCATTTATGCAGTCGGCAATTCGTTGTCAAGCATTCTACCTTCTCTTGGCGGCAGCCGCGCTGTTCAGTTTAGTGTGTAAATGTTGTTTTTCCTCCTCATACTTTTCCAGTATAATACGCTGCTTAGTGATACAGGCCTCTGGTCACAAAGGCAGTCAGACCTCCACACTGACAGAACTGTCCCCAAAAGATCACACAGTCCCTGTTAATATATATTTTATTTATTTTTATTTTGCCATAATTTCTATTTTCATATACGTATTTTGAGAGTGTTGGGCCTGTTGCTGAAAGCTGACCTGTTGTTCGAGCCTCAAATAAAACAGTCAGTTGGAATAAATAAGCATCTGTCATTTTTTTCCTATGATTTCAACAGGGAGTTAATGTAAATCAGCTGATGGTGGTGCGAGGGGTTGAAAGAGTTTCAGTATAGAGCTGATGACAATTGCTCTGCACCGGTAGAAATACTTACCTTTTTTCTTTTATTTCTCATCATAGGTCGGAACCAACATGATGGAGTAAGCAGAATCATACAGGTCGTACCCGTTTGTGCTGCTGCTTGCAGATGGGATGCTGTGCTCTCAGGCCTTTGCTGTGATCTCAGGCAAGGCCATTGAAACCGAGACAGCTCTCACAGCTGTGGATACCTGTGTTACGCGTGGCATGGAGGTGCAATACTGCACACTGCCTGTGGGGGATGTTTTTTTTTTGTGTTTGTCTCTCTCCCTACCCCTTGTTCTCTCTCCAGGGCTCTTCCTCTTTTTTTCTCCCTTGGCCCTCCTCTTGTAGGCAGAAGCACCTGGAGCCAATTATACGGAGGAGAGAAAAGGGGGGACTGAAGGTGTGGTGGCTCCTCCCTCATACCTGGCAGCAGCAGCAACAGCAGTTGTTTCTTCTTCTTTTTCTTTTGTCTCGTCCCAACATGGTTTGATGTTGGGTTGTGTAATTTTAGTTTGTTATTTTAGTTTGGGATGGAGATTTCTGGTGGTCTAGTTTTCGGGGTTTGTTTTGATTAGGTTTGGTACTTTTTTTTTCCTTTTTAGGGGGAATGAGTTGGGTGCGACGGCCCATTGCATGGCTGGCCCGGCAAATTCCCTTCTTTTGTTCCATTTGGCCGGGATCTCCATCTCCTTTTGTTTGTGTTTTCCTTAACCCTTTAAGTGGTTTAAGCTGATTAAGAAAAATAAATGATTTGGTTAATTTAGTAGTTAGGCGTCTGTATGGTGTTTCGGTCTCCGGGATATAGCCTTGGTTAGTGAGGCCGTAACATACTGGGGGCTCTTCTAAAACGTTTTGTCACACTGACGTTGTGTTTGTAGGCTTGTTTCAACGCGGAGTGCGGATGAGTGCAGTTGGCTTCGTTTGTTTCGCCTCAGCGTTGTAACTGTGCGTTTTGCTTTAGCGCAGTTACTTGTGACTGCAAACGGTGTCATTGTAATTTTTTGTTTCTCCAAGGTTAACGAGACACAGTTGACACTGTGGGGTGTTACATTGATACTTTGTATTGTTTGTGAGTCTTGATAGTGCCTACGTTGTGCGTGTTTTAAGTTTTACGCACACGCGTGTTGGACGCCACTGATTGTGCGCTGCTGTCATGTATTGATACCATTTTTGTATGTGGATTTTGGGGCTGTGTTTGTATCGGGCCGTGGTCGACTTATGTTTTTTTGTTCTGTGGTTGATCTTGTTTTCTGATGGAGTTCAATCTTGAAGAGTTTGCTGCGCAGCCTAGTCTTGACAAATTCCATCGTTGCACAAATAAAAGGAAAATTTGATTGTCATTGCTGAGCATTTTGATGTCACTGTGTCTAAGAATTTGAAGAAACAAGTGATAAAATCTGAGTTATGGTCTGTGCTGTCTGAGAGAGGGGTTTTACCTTGTGATCCTGGTACGCCAAAAATGACTTCACCTGCTGAAAAGAAAAGTCCGGAAGACAGGGTCCGACTTAAGGAGCTGGAAGTTGAATTGCGCCGCTTAGACCTAAAAGAGAAGGAACTCAAGAATGAATTGGAATTGTGGAAAATGGAGGAGGAAACTAAAAGACAGCTTCGTTTGAAGGAGCTGGAGTTGTCTGGATCTCGGTCAGACAAATTTGATGTGAACAAATGCATTCGTCTGATTCCTCCGTTTTGCGAGAAAGATGTTGATAGATACTTTATTTTGTTTGAGCGTGTTGCAGATACATTAAAGTGGCCAAAAAAAGTCTGGCCTTTGCTTCTCCAGTGTGTTTTTACCGGTAAAGCTCAGGATGCATATGCGTCCTTGTCTGAGTTAAGTCTTGACTATGAAAATGTCAAGACTGCCGTACTGAGGGCGTATGAATTGGTGCCCAAGGCATACCGGCAGAAATTTCGCCGCTTGAAGAAAGCTGACAATCAGACCTACGTTGAATTTGGCCGTGAGAAAGAAGCTCTGTTTGATCGTTGGTGCCGCTCTAAAAATGTTAAAGATTTTGATGTGTTACGTGACCTAATACTCTTGGAAGAATTTAAAAACTATTTGCCAGAGAAAATTGTTACTTACATCAATGAGCAGAAGGTGTCCAACGTGTCTGACGCAGTCGTGCTTGCAGATGAGTATGTTCTCACACACAGGGATGCATTTGGAAAATTTCAGTCCTCTGAGTGTAATGTTCCTGCTGTTAAATCGTTTGGTCTGCCGGCTAAGCCAAGCTCTGATGTGGAAGTGAAGCCTGCTGGTAAAGAAGATGTGGGGGCTAAGGACAAGCCAGTCTGTTTTTATTGCAAGAAGTGTGGTCATACCATAAATAACTGTTTTGCTTTGAATAAAAAAGACAAGTTTTCTAAGGCTGTTAACCTGTTGAAAACGGAAACTTTGACCATTCAGCAAACTTTGCCCAGTCAGCCCGTTTTGGTCAAGCCAGATCTTGATGTGTATTCTCCTTTTATTATGAAAGGTTTTGTTTCATTGATGGACACAGAGCCTAAGGTACCTGTCACCATCTTGAGGGGCACCGCAGCTTCACAGTCAGTCATCTTGGAAGGGGTATTGCCGTTGTCAGAGAAGTCCTCCGTTAACTCTGATGTTTTGGTTCGGGGGTTTGGTATGCAATTTGTTGGAGTACCCTTGCATTCTATTCACCTTGACTCGGAGTTAGTTAAGGGGCATGTTGTGGTGGGAGTGAGGTCACAGTTCCCCATTGAAGGTGTTGATTTCATTCTAGGCAATGATTTGGCTGGAGGTAAAGTGCTGGTTAATCCTGAGGTGACTCCTGTTCCGCTTTCTGAACACCCGGATGGGTTGGAGCAGAAATATCCACAGGTGTTTTCAGTCTGCGCTGTCACCTGCGCAATGTCAGAGAGACGGAAGAAGGATTTGGCTGATGAGGGGCAGGAATTAGACTTGGCTAATAGTTTCATGGCTAATTCTGACTGTTTAACTCCGTCACTAACTGTTCCTCCTCCAGACCCTGTTCCGCCACTAGCTGTTCCTCCTCCAGGCCCTGTTTTGCCACTAGCTACTCCCCTTCCAGGCCCGACCCCTCCACCTGTCGTGTCTTCCCCAGCTTCGGCTGTTTTTCCCTCTCCTGTGAAGGAGCTAAGTTCTGGTGTGCATATGTCATGGGAGCAGCTTATTGCTGAGCAAAAACATGACCAGTCTTTAGCTCTTCTTTTTGATGCTGCTGTTTCGGAGGATGAAATGGAGAAAATGCCCATGGGTTATTTTTTCAGAGATAACATCCTGATGCGTAAATGGACACCGCCGCATGCTTCTTCGGAAGATGAGTGGAGTGTGGTAGAACAAATTGTAGTTCCGCGGAAGTATCAGAATGACATCCTTCAGTTGGCGCATGATAACCCGCTTGCTGGACACCTTGGAGTTACTAAAACATATGACCGCATTTTGCATTGTTTTTTCTGGCCAGGGCTGAAAAGGGATGTGCGACTGCACTGTAAGACATGCCATGTTTGTCAGGTTTCTGGGAAACCGGGTCAGAAAATCTCTCCATATCCACTTTATCCTATTCCAGTTGTTGGGGAGCCGTTTGAGCGGGTAATTGTGGACTGTGTTGGTCCGTTCCCCTGCACAAAGGCTGGAAATAAGTTTCTTTTAACTGTTATGTGCTCTGCGACGTGCTTTCCCGAGGCCATTCCTATGCGTAAAATCACGGCTTCGGCTGTTGTGAAAGCACTGGTGAAGTTTTTTCCGTATTTGGTTGCCTAGGGTGGTTCAGACGGATCAGGGATCTAATTTCATGTCCCGGATATTTGCGCAGGTTATGAAGCAACTTGACATTACTCACTATTGTTCCAGTGCATATCATCCAGAGAGTCAGGGGGCGATTGAACGCTTTCACCAGACGCTAAAGTCTATGTTGCGGACTTACTGCCTTGAGCCTAACAAGGAGTGGGATGAGGGGGTCTGTCTCCTCCTCTTTGCTGCTCGTGAAGTGGTCCAGGAGTCCCTAGGCTTTAGTTCGGCGGAGCTTGTGTTCGCATATACTGTGCGAGGCCCCCTCAAACTTCTACAGGAAAAGTGGCTGGGTGATAGTAAACCATAAAATCTGCTGGATTATGTCTCTAAATTCCGTTTCAAGCTTCACCGCGCATGCGAGTTGGCAAAGCAAAACATGTCTGTTGCACAAGACAGGATGAAGAAGTGGTTTGATAGGGATGCCAAAAACAGGAGTTTTGGTCCAGGAGATTAAGTGTTGGTGTTACTGCCTATTCCCGGTTCTGCCCTGCAGGCACGTTACAGCAGTCCCTATTTGATTCAGGAAAAAGTGAATGACCGGGACTACATAGTCGCCACTCCAGAGTGGAGGTGGCGAAGTAGATTATGTCATGTTAACATGGTCAAACCTTACCTGGATAAGGAGGTGGTTCCGCTGTCTCCTGTCAGTGGAGAGGGCAAAGCTGTGCTGTCGCTGTCCAGTGCTGAACCGATGGATAAGGCCCCGGCAGGGTTGTCGCTGTCCGGTGCTGATCTCACTGAGACGCAAGCGGCGTCAGCGCTGTCTGATGCTGAGCTGCTAGTTGAGGATGTTGTTGGCTCATCCAGTGCTGTGGTTCAAGGCAGGCTAAAAAATTCTGAAATGTTGGCCAAACTTGATGGGTGTTTTCTGCATTTAACTCAGTTTCAACGTGAGGATGTGGTCAGTTTAATTGAATCCCACGTGTCTTTATTTTCAGATGTGCCAACTCGTACCCATGTGTTGCAGCATGACATCGATGTGGAAGGCTCGCCTCCGATAAAACAACATGCGTACCGAGTGAATCCAGATAAGCACCTCAGGTTGCAGCAGCAGGTGAACTACATGCTACAGAATGGCATCGCAGAGCCTAGCTCTAGTTCTTGGAGTTTGCCGTGCCTTTTGGCTGTTAAGTCCGATGGCTCAGACCGGTTTTTTCGTAAAGTGAATGGGGTCACGACACCGGATAGTTATCCTCTCCCCCGAGTTGAAGACTGTGTTGATCATGTTGGCAGTGCAACTTATGTAACAAGGCTTGACCTGTTGAAGGGATACTGGCAGGTGCCACTTACCTCTCGGGCAAGAGAGATTTCTGCATTTGTGACTCCCGACGCTTTCTTGCAGTATACGGTGATGCCATTTGGCGTGCGTAACGCTCCTGCCACATTTCAACGTTTGGTAAGTACAGTCTTGTCAGGGGTGTCAGGCTGCGAGGCTTATCTGGATGACATTGTTGTATATTCAAGTTCATGGGATGTTCATGTTGACCAACTTCACACGGTGTTTGGGAGGCTGCTCGATGCCAATCTAACCCTCAATCTTGCAAAGTGTGAGTTTGGCCAGGCTACTGTGACATACTTGGGCAAGGTTGTAGGTCGGGGGCAAGTCAAGCCGGTGCACACTAAGGTGGAGGCCATTTTGTCGTTCCCTGCTCCTGTCTCCCGACATGAGCTGCGCCGTTTTCTGGGGATGGCAGGTTACTACAGGAGTTTTTGCAAAAACTTTTCTGCTGTTGTCACTGACTTGTTGAGTCCAAAAAAACATTTTCATTGGTCTCAGAATTGCGAGCGTGCGTTCAGTTCAAAATAAAAGATATCATGAAAATGGTAAGGCTTTGGGCTTTCAAACTGTGTGAAAATTATTTTCCAACTCCCAAAAATGCCAGTGACTCAGCGAGTTAAAAAAGTGTATGTTTCTCCTTCTCTCCAGAGATTGTGGGTTCCAGATATAATGGGAGTCTATGGGGGAGAGAGCTGGCACTCCTGCCTCATTAAGTGTCACTGTTTAAAAAGTTGAAGCTACTTTGCTTTTGTATTTACATTTTTCAAAGCAGAACTAATTTTCCTACTACTTTACTACTCCCTTAACCCAATTGTTGGGTTAAGGGAACCAACCCAATGTTGGGTTAAAATAACCCAGCGTGTGTTCTGTCCAATATTTAACCAGCGCTGGGTTGGGAAACTACCCAAATTGGGTTGTTTTTAACCCAACATTTTTAAGAGTGCTCTCCTGTGACAGCGATATGTTAAAAATGTCAGTAATGACATCTACTAGCTGGTTGGCACATGTTTTTAGTACACGGCCAGGGATGTTATCAGGCCCAGCAGCTTTACTCATATTCACTTTCAGCAGGACTACTGTGGATACTGACAGTGGCCGGTCCTCTGGAGGTGGAGTAGACTTTACAGCTGACTCTCTGTTGAGGAGGTCAAACCGAGCATAAAATGTGTTTAGCTCGTCTGGTAACGTGGCCTCACACAGCAGGCCTCCATTTTCTGCCACGCTTGAAAAAACACAAAAGTGCCAGTGTTCCAACAAAGACCCCTATGACATCATAAACCATGATGACGTCATAGATGATGACGTCACAGGGCTCATGGCTGCTGGCTGGAGATGCTGTTAGAAGAAAAGCATCTCCAGCTGTGGGTGATGTCACAGACTTCTGACCAATCAGCTCTCAGTATTCAGTGATGACCTCATCACTGTGGTCAGCCAGAGCCTTTATAGGCTCCTCTGGCAGGCAAAAATTTCACAGAGTTGTCACATGCTCATTCTCTGGAAAGTAGCTGGTACATCTCTCAATCGGCATCATGATATGCTGCAAGAAATGGTCGGGTGACAAAGGCACACGTTTCACATGCGTGTAGAGTGAGTGGGTCTTGCTAATATCCCTTCAGAAGGTCCAGTTTAATAACAAATTCAGCTAAGCAAACACCACCAACACATCCATGTGAGCAAGTGGGAAAGAATCTGGTCTGGTGATGGTGTTCACCTTACCATAATGATTAGAGAAACGCTGGGTCTGATCAGGTTTTCAGATTCAGATTCACTTTTATTGCATCTTAATCATATTATATATAAGAAAGAGCAAAAAAAAAAAAAAGGTCTTGCCTCCCATCGACACCAGCAGCAATAGTAAACAACAATGAAAAATAAAAGCAATAAACATAGTAAAAACATTAAAACAATTAAAACTCTACCAATAAATATATATAAGGAGCAGGAGTGACAGTGGGCTCTAGTTTCCCGGCGCAGCGCGGGGTGGCGCAGTGAGGCGAACCCCGCGCAGAGCTAGTTTCGACCGGCCAAACGGCAGAGGCGGACAGTGTCCAAGTTTCGCAGGCGGAGGTTCGCCGAGATGAGAGTGGCGGCGCAGCGGGGGGAGGTGCCGACAGATTCGGCTTGGTGCAGTGACAGTTTCGTGCCAAAAGGCTTCGCCGAGGTGCGCCAAAAGCTCGCCATATGAAACCACGTCTACTTTCAGCGCAAGGCGGAGCGGAGCCGGCGCAGTGGAAGTTTGGCTGACTGGCGCACATCACCAAAACCTCACAATCAGCACAAACGGTGCCAATCTCCTTTGATCTGACATCAGCTGTGACGGGACAGTTGATATGGAGATATATGTATGTGCTGATTGTGATCGTAGCATTGAATAGTGTTTTTTTTCGGTATTTATTGCATCGTTCATGTGCCTGACATTCCGGAAGCCTGCCTGTGAGGTTTTGGTGACGTGTCCACACTGCTCGCTGGTCTCAGCTCCGCGCCTGTCTCCTGGGCTCCGCTCCGCCTGCGGCGAAAGACCTCCATGTCAGTTGTGTAAACTTTCATTACGCCTTCACGCAGCGCATTTTAAAGGCGAGGACAGGGGCTCATTTGATTGGTTACATGTGAATCGGCTGTGTCAAATCCACTCCACGCCTTCTCTCCTCCCTTGCGCCGGTAGGAGGGACGGCGGAGTACTTGCGCCACCGAGAACGGCGTGCCAAACTTGGAAAATCCGCCTGGCCACACCCAGTTGGCGAAGCGCATCTGCGCTACGCCCCCGCCTCGCCTGGTCTGCGAAACTAGAGCCCAGTGTGTTAGCAGTGTTCAAGAGGCATTCAACAGTCTGATTGCTTGGGGGAAAAAAGAGCCGTTTGCCGGACGGCAGCAGCTGGAAGAGTTTGTTGTTGGGGTGGATGGCGTCTTTAATGATTTTCCCGGTTTGGCTGATGCAGCGATTGTCATAAATGTCCAGAATGCATGGAAGCTCACAGCTGCTGATTTTCTGAGCTGTTCTGACCACTCTGTGTTTTGCCCTGCGGCTGTGAGCTGTGCAGTTTCCAAATCATGCAGTGATGCAACCTGTTAAAACACTTTCAGTGGTGCTCCTATAAAAGGCACGCAGGATACTGGGACCCATGCCAAACTTCTTCAGCCTTCTCAGGTGGAAGAGACGTTGCTGGGCCTTCTTCACCACCTGGTTGGCATGGGTTTCCCATTTCAGGTCCTCCGTGATGGTGACCCCCAGGAACCTGAACTGACTCACCCTCTCCACAGCAGTACCTTGAATGTTGAGGGGGGCCAGCTCCTCCTTCTTTCCCCTGCTGAAGTCCACCACTAGCTCCTTTGTTTTGGTCACATTGAGGGTGAGGTTGTTCTCTGTGCTCCACCGTGCCAGGTTGTTGACCTCCCTCCTGTATGCCAACTCATCGCCGTCAGTGATCAAGCCCACCACAGTTGTATCATCAGCGAACTTGACCACTAGGTTGGATTGGTGTGTGGACACACAGTCGTGGGTGTATAATGAATACAGGAGGGGGCTCAGGACGCATCCCTGAGGAGCCCCTGTGTTCAGTGTCAGGGGAGCAGAAGTGATGGAGCCCATCCTCACTACCTGTCAATGGTCAGACAGGAAGTCCAGAATGAGCTTGCATAGGTCTGGGGGGAAACCAAGGTAGATGAGCTTGATGACCAGTTTTGAGGGGACTATTGTATTAAATGCTGAACTGTAGTCAATGAAGAGCAGTCTGGCATATGAGTTTTTGTTCTCTAGGTGGGTGAGGGTGTTGTGGAGAACAGTAGTTATAGCATCATCGGTGGATCTATTTCCACGATAAGCAAACTGATGATGGTCAAATGTGGGAGGGATCATTTTGAAAATCTTGCTTTTTATGTGCTTTTCAAAGCATTTGCTCACTATGGGGGTAAGAGCAACAGGGCGCCAGTCATTTAAGCATGACACTTTGCTTTTCTTTGGCACAGGCACAATTGTAGATGATTTAAAGCAAGATGGAAATATGCAGAGAGAGAGTGAGAGATTGAACATGAAGGTGAACACACCCGCCAGCTGTGCTGCGCATGTTCGGATCACCCGGACAGAAATCCTATCCGGGCCGGCTGCTTTCCGGGTATTAACCCGACTGAACATTCTGCGCACTTCATCCACAGTGATGCACAGGTCACTGGGCATGGTGGTGTTGGTGGGGGAAAAGATGTCAGTTAGCTCTGGGAGTTTGGAGTTGGTGGATTCAAACCGGACGTAGAAATGGTTCAGCTCATCTGGCAGGGAGGCAGATCCATTAGCTCCACAGCTAGGTCTGGCTTTAAAATCAGAGATGGTGTGAATGCCCTGTCATACACTGCGTGCATCATTCCTACTGAGCTGGGTTTCAATCTTAGACTTGTACTCTCTTTTTGCTGATTTTATTGCTTTCCGAAGGTTATAGCGTGCCTTTTTCCCCTCCTCTACATCTCTGGAGGCAAAAGCTCTGTCCCGTGCAGTGAGGGCAGCTCTCACCGAGCTATTAATCCATGGTTTGGTTTGGTTTGGGAAGATTTTAATGGTTTTCGTTGGAACAATGTCTTCAACACACTTCCAAATGAATGACATGACCGTGTCTGCATACTCATGAATATTGTCTGATGCGTCATAGAATAAGTCCCAGTCAACATCATCAAAACAATCCTGCAACTCCGTATCCGATTGGTCAGACCAGCAGTAGATCTTCTTCACCGTGGGCGCTGCCTGTTTTAGCCTCCGTACATAGGCTGGCAGGAGCAGGATTGAGGCGTGGTCTGACTTACCGAACGGTGGGCAGAGGAGGGGCTTGTAAGCGTTGTGGAAGCAGGAGTAGCAGTGATCCAACGTGTTGTTACCTCGAGTGTTGATCTGGATGTGTTGGAAATACTTTGGAAGTACTTCCTTCAGTGATGCTTGATTGAAGTCGCCAAGGATGATAGAGGCTGCTTCCGGGTGTTTGTTTTCCATGTCGCAGATGGCCTCATGGAGTATTTTCAGCGCCAGTTCTGTGTCGGCTTGTGGTGGGATATACACAGCTGTGACAACAGTGGACGTGAACTGCCTCGGAAGCCAGAATGGTCTGCATAACAACATCAAGAACTCCACGTCAGGTAAGCAGAAGGAGTTCAACACATGAACACTTGCGGAATTACACCATGCGTCGTTTGGAGGGCGCACGAGTGCCCTCCAAAAAAAAAAAAAAAAAAAAAATCACTAGTTTTCTAGACTACCATATTGACCCGCATAAAAGACGACCCTGATTTTAAGACAACCCCTCTTTTGCAAGACCCTTTTTCGGAAAAATAGGCTACTTTTTATATGGACAAAATCTTGTTTGAATAAAAAAAGCCACCGGCCTGCATCAGCCGCAGGCTGCAGGCGGGCCGGACAAGGCACCGGGCGGCATCAGGCCGACTGGCGCCGCGGTAGGAGTAGTAACATGGAAGGGCGCAAGCCAGTAATTACACATAGGGCGGCAACATAGGCAGAACCGCCACTGGTTATATGTCACAACGCCACACAATTCATTGACTTGATAATTAATTAACTTGAACGGTGGTTTGCAGGCAAAGTTCAACATCTTGCCTTACCCGTTTCATTGTCTTCATTTGTCGTTTCAAATCGCGAGCTCGTTATATTGAAAAAGTTGCCAATTTTAGCACATTTGGCTTTCCTCTTTTTAATTCTTGCCTTCTCCGCGACACACTTGCTCTTTCTATTTTTCATCTATCAAACACCACTGACCGAGTGCACGGATGTGTTACGTCAGGGTGCGTCTGCAAAAAAAAAAAAAAAAAAAAAAGACCTGCCAGTGGAGGCGGAGGCGGAGGCGGCCCAGGGACAGCGGTAAGCAGCATAGGTGATCAACACACTGCCATGACTGAACACCGGCCCCAAAAAAATAAAAAATAAAAAAGTGAACACTGGCCCTCGCGGCCCAAACATCAGACCGGCCCGGTCCTCCCGATTAGCCACTCCGGGCTTGTCTGCGTCACAGTCATGGGGTTCACCATCATCCTCAGTAGGAAGTATGGCAGCAGGATTCAAAACATTGCAGCGCTGAACATGAACATTAAGCAGTATAAAAGTGTAGCGGAGCCATCTTTGTGCAGAGAAATGAGTGGTCTTATGTTCTAAAAGAATAAGAGAAACAGCATGGGGAAGTAGAAGAGTGAGATCAGCATAGCCAACCATGTCCTGTGATGCAAGTATAGCTTTTTCAGCTGCAGCCACAGCAACGAAACAGTTGGGCAGGCCAGCAGAGACAGGATGTAGTTTGGCAGAGAAATAGGCAACAGGGCATAGTTTATCATCATGTTTCTGAAGAAGAACAGATGTCATACAGCCATTTTTATGATTTTTATGGTTTTTCAGGATTAGGAATACCTTATGTGGGGGCTGATTGGAGAGTAGCCTTTAGGTTCACGAAGGCAGTCTCACCTTCAGGGGTCCATGTAACTGTGTCATGTGCACAAACCCGGCATTTAAAAAAAACAAAAAAACAAAACAAAACAAAAAAACGCAACAGCGACCGTGCTCATTGATTGTCACTGAAGTTGGCAAAGTCGGAAAATGGCAAGCAAACCGCTACCGCGGTCAAATGAAGAGGTGGAGACTTCTCTGTGCTTGATGGCAGCCCAAAGAATCCAGAGGGAGCTGGACGGTGCGCCGCCTTGTTATGACGACTCCACCCATGGCGAGGTGCTACTCAATTGTAATGGAAAACCACCCAAACCGTGTCAAGGTGAGTAGAGTCGAGCCGAGTCAAGCCGAGTAGATACTAGTGGAAAAGGGCCATTAGTGATACTAGTCCTAATGAGGACACACCGTCTCATTACTGTTGACTGTGTCTGACTGATAGTTTGCACGTACAGATGAGGAACAGCCTAACTGAATTCATAAAAGATCATAGACTAGTTGATGTATGAAGGAAACAAAATCCAAACAAAAAAGAATTCTACTGTTACTCTTCTACTTATAAAACGTACTCGAGACTTGATTATTTCCTAATATCTGTTGAATTGCTGACTAATGTCACAAAGTGCTGGTATGACAGTATAGTGATTAGTGATCATGCAGCCGTGTCAATGGAAATATGCCTGGGTAAATTTGCTCAACATTCTCCAAGATGGAGGTTTCAAGTATACTGGTTACAAGATCCATCCTTTCTCAAATTCACAGGAGCCTGCTTAGATAACTATTTCCTACTAAAAAAGATTAGATAAGATAGGATAACTCGTGCATAGGCCTTAGGGTCCTCTAAGTGCTTGCTGATCAGGTGGGTTACACTGATGACAGCATCCTCTGTGCTACGACCCCGCCTATAAGCAAAATGAGAGAGGTCAAGACAAGAAGTAATGTCGGACTTAGGCATGTTAACAATAATTCTTTCAAAACATTTCATTACAACTGTGGTTAAGGCCACGGATCTTAAGTCATTGTTAACAGAGGTGTTATGACCCTGGGTCTACTGTGGTTCTGACATTGTAGCATAGGGGGTTAAGCTAAGTGCTGTGCGTTCCCCATTGCATTTCATTCATCCTCTAGGATCATGTCAGGAAAAGTCAAAATCAATTGCCGATTTGTGTGTTTCTGATTCTGCTGCACCCGGCTTGCCTCCTTTGTTCCCTGTATGTGCTGTAACCCGTGCTCAAGCCTGAAAACTTGGAGACTTGGTGGATCTCAGTGACTCTTTTATGACTACTTCTGATCCCACAGGTTCTCTCTCAGATGTTAAAGAGAATGTTGTGGTGGAGCTTCAGCCTGATGTTAACACTCTGACACTTTCAGTAGACAAAGAGCAGCTAATCAATGCACAGAAAACTGATGACAATGTGATAAGTCTGGGTCCTACATGGTAGATGATGGGGTTCTGGTCCAGCATATGAGTCTGTGACTCAAGTTGTGGTGCCACAACAGTTTCATTCCCAGGTGCTAGGTTTAGCTCATGACCATAGCATGTCTGGTCATTTAGGTATTAGAAAGGCCTACAGCCATATTCTTTGCTACTTCTTTTGGCCAGGACTTAAGTCAGATGTAAAATTCTGTCGTTCATGCCACACCTGTCAGGTCTCAGGTAAGCCAAATCAGGTGATCCCTGTAGCTCCATTAAAGCCAATCCCAGCTGTTGGAGAGCTGTTTGAGCATGTGATTGTAGACTGTGTGGGCCCTTTGCCAAAAACCAAGTCTGGTAATCAGTATGTTCTCACTGTGATGTGCTGCAACCCGTTACCCTGAAGCTGTCCCGTTGCGTTCATTAAAAGCTCAGGTCATTGTAAAAGCGCTGGTCAAGTTTTTCTCCACATTTGGCCTTCCAAGGCGCATTCAAAGTGACCAAGGGTCAAATTTTATGTCCAAAATCTTCGCCCAGGTCATGTCAGGGCTAAATGTGAACCACCACACTTCCAGCACTTACCATCCCGAGAGCCAGGGTGCATTAAAGAGATCCCACCAAACTCTGAATGAGTATGTTACGCAAATATTGTACTGAGACAAACCGTGAGTGGGATGAGGGATTGCCCTTGTTGTTGTTTGCTGTGAGGGAGACGTTGCAGGAGTCATTAGGGTTCAGTCCAGCTGATTTAGTGTTTGGCCACACGGTGCGCAGCCCTCTACCCCATTGCGAGAGAAATTTCTCTCCAACAAAACTAGTTCAAGTGAGAATATTTTGGACTATGTTAGCTCCTTCAGGGAGAGACTGCATCATGCTTGTGATTTGGCCCGTGATTCACTCTCCACTGTGCAGTCCAAAATGAAAATAAACTTTGACAAAAAGTCTGTTGCGCGTAATCATTCTGCTACCTCTAGTTGGTTCTGGTCAGCAAAATTTTGCTGACCATACAGTATGTGGTGGACCGTAAGCTCAGTGAAACAGACTATGTAATCCACACTCCTGATCATAAGAAAAAAACCCGTGTGTGTCAAATTAACATGTTGAAGACATATATTGACTGTGAGAAGAGTGTCCCATCTCCCATAGTTGCGCCTATTGCCACGGTGTCTGCTGCACAGCCCCCATATGATCCCAGTGATGATGGGCTGGATGACAGACGCAGCTCCTTTTCATGTGCGTGCCTCAGAAATTCAGAAATCCTGTCAAATCTAGATGCCTATTTGGTGCACTTGTCTGACTTTGCCAGGTCTGAGATCAGTATGCTTGTACAAACCTATCCGACCCTCTTTGGCGACATCCCCACTCAAACTAATGTGTTATGTCATGACATTGATGTGGGTGACCACCCGCCGATAAAACAGTACGCCTACAGAGTGCATCCGACAAAACGTGCCATAATGCAACAAGAGGCAACATACCTCATTGAAAATGGTTTTGCTGTGCCGAGTAATAGCCCATGGAGCTCTCCTTCATTACTGGTTCCAAAATGTGACCAAACCCCGCGATTCTGTAATGATTATCACAAGGTAAACGCCATTACTAAACCTGACTCTTTTCTGCTCCCTCGCATGGATGACTGTGTTGATCGGGTGGGTTCAGCCAAGTATGTCACCAAAACTAGATCTCTTAAAAGGTTACTGGCAGGTCCCCCTATCCCCACGTGCCTCTGAAATCAGTGCATTCGTCACTCCAGACCATTTTTTACAGTATACAGTCATGCCATTGGGTCTGAGAAATGCCCCAGCCACTTTCCAGAGGCTCATGAGCATGGTTCTTTGTGGGGTGAGCAACTGTGGAGTTTACTTGGATGATATTGTGGCGTACTCCTCCAACTGGACTGAACATGTGAAAACCCTCTCTGAGATTTTTGATCGGTTGTGTAAAGCTTCCCTAACCCTCAATTTGGCCAAATGTGAGTTTGGGAAGGCTGTTTTTACCTATCTAGGTAAGATGGTGGGACAAGGACGTGTCTGTCCTGTGACTGCTAAGGTGCAGGCCATTGTAGATTTCCCAGCTCCCCAAACGCACCGTGAGCTCCGCCGTTTTCTGGGGATGGCTGGATATTATCGTGGTTTTTGTAAGAACTTTTCAGATGTAGTGGCTCCACTGACAAGCTTAGCAAGCCCAAAAATCCTTTCCAGTGGTCAGAGAAGTGTCAGTTTGCTTTTGAGACCCGACATTTTCAGGTAGGGTCAGGCCTAAAATGTATGTGAATTGGTCGGGTAGGGTAGGGCTTCGGGTTCTGCTTCTGTGTTTTACTGTCGCCATTGAAGGACAAAATATAAATGACTTAGGCATGAAGCAGAAGGAGAGAGAGAGAGAAGAAGAACGGGGATAACAGTTTAGTGCTAAATTAAACCATTTTGTGCAGAACTACAGTAACTTTACTAACTTAGCATGTTTTATGAACAACTGAACACAGGGCCGGAGTGGGACTCATTTTCAGCCCTGGAGTTTCATGCCTCAGACCGGCCCACTTTAGATCACCACCTATTATTATTAAAATCAAAAAATATAAATATAAAATATAAAATATAATATATCACTACTATCTTTTGAGCATAGAAAGTGGTTGTATTGGAACTAATGCTTGCTTGTTCACACACTGTTACAACAGCTCACCTGTTCCTTCCATACTGACAGGAGCAATCCCCTCATCACTACTGGCTCCTGGCTCTGCTTCTGACACCAAATCACATTTTAAAAATTGTCATAATTCTCAGCACAAATCTCCCCTTTTTACAAAGCCTTCTGATCAATTCAGGTCAGTTTCATTAATATAGTGCTGAATCATCAATCAAACACCATACTCTTCATTATATTAATTCTAATAATATTCATTCAATGAGCAATCCTACCTGCCCACTCTGGACTTGTGGGCTCATGGCTGGTGCATGGTGCTGGATCTTGCTTCTGACTCTGAGGGGCTACAAGACAAGGTTTCCCAGTTATGTGGCGTTGCATCATACTATTATTTAAATTACATAAGGTTATGTTATACGCTGGGACGGTTTTTGCTATGGGCAATGTGGGCAACCGCCCAGGGCGCAATCTACTTGGGGGCGCATGAGCGCCCTCCAAAAAAAAAAAAAAAAAAGAAAAAAAAAAAAGAAAAAAAATAGAATAAAAAAAAGCCACCAGCCTGCATCAGGCAGGTCGGCCGCGGCACCAGGCGACATCAGGCGCCAGGTCTGCCAGATCTAACAGGTGAGCGGCCGGTGCCGCGGCCGACTGGCGCCGCGGTAGGAGTAGTAACATGGAAGGGCGCAAGCCAGTAATTTTGCCTAGGGCGGCAACATAGGCAGAATCGCCACTGGTTATATGTCACAACCAGGGTGGGAGTTATACCACGGCCACGACGGCCATGGCCGTCGTTGCCCCTTGCTCTGGCCGTAGTGCCCTGAAAATAATTGTACCCCTCACGGCCAATTTGGCCGGTGTCCCCAAAGGAGTCAATCTCTCAAGGTTATCATGAATGCAAGAAAATCCTGCGGTGAAAAAAAAAGCGAATCCCGACCCAAAATGAATTGAATTTCCGCTCAGGTCGGTGACTTTAAAGCAAAGCAATGTTTTGCATGCGAGCGCAACAAGGGCGGACTGGCGTACGGGGAAACCGGGGATTTCCCCGGTGGGCCGATGGGCCAGTGGGCAGGGCCACGAGACAAAGAAGACGCAAAAGAAAAAGAAAAAGAAAGGGAAAAAAGTCTAGCACAACGGCTAAAAGCGTCGGGCGGCTGTTGTTGTGACAGGCTCCACACTTCACTCCACACTCCGCTCCACTGGATCAGCTGGAGAGGTCAGGAAATGAAGCCGGTACGGCCTGGTCAACGTCTTGGGCCGTCAAATGTCTACAAGACTACCTGACAAACACCGGGCAAACAGCTGATTTCTCCACTGTAAGTAAAGAAGAGCTAAACAAGATCTTCCATGAATTTTATGGAGCTTTAATTTCTATAATAGAGAGAATGAGATGCCTGAGAAAAATTTCCGCGGAGATTCCGAGGAAAATCTGCTGAGGCAGATTCAGTACCACGGACAGTACCTGGAAGATTTTCCACGGAGATATGCAGGCTGTAACTTTGTTCTTGTTATTAATGTGTTAATGTTCAGTTGTCAGTTATTAATTAGCCTATTAATCATAAGCCATTGATTTAATTAATTCGTCAATTTGTTTGCATCTGTACATTGAAATGAACATTTAATAAATCAACACATCTGTGAAAACTGTGGTCTTTATTTCAGAGGTAAATTGATAACAGCCTGAAAAGGTGATTATATAGCCTAACTGTTCAAGCCTTTATGTGACTGCTTACTGTCCTTACTTTTGCTGCTTAGCCACATTAATCGGAGCTGACGTTAAATTGGAGTGACACACCCCCAGCTGAAATAAATATTAAAAGACAGATGTTTGTTCTGTCGCCGACACTGGAAAGCAGTAGCCTATACTTAAATATAACTGTTAATATAAGTTGGTTGTAGATAAAGATCAGTTGTGTTGGTGAGTCGTTGTCACGGCAACTGTCAGATTAAAAATGACTGAGAAGTCGGCTGAAATATAACTATCAGCCCATGAAAAAAGCTGGCTGACAAGGACTAGTTAACGTCAAATCTTATGTATTTCCACTGAAATGGAGAGAAAACCAGCAAAAAACTGATATTTTGAGAGCAAAATGCCCACAGTATGAATACATTTTGATTATACATTTTATTTTGTTGGTAATAGTTGTATAATCGCATTGTATTTTGTACGATGTTTTTTTGTTTAATTGTATGAAGTCATGATTTTCATTCATAGTATAGGTTAAAAGTCAAAGCATTTTACTCAATGGCCTTGGTGCCCTGGCATGTGGCCTTAATGCCCCCAAAAAAGTTGCAACATCAAAGGCCAAATGGGCCTGCCCCTAAAACTGTGTAATTCCTACCCTGGTCACAACGCCACACAATTCATTGACTTGATAATTAATTAACTTGAACGGTGGTTTGCAGGCAAAGTTCAACATCTTGCCTTACCCGTTTCATCGTCCTCATTTGTCGTTTCAAACCGCTAGCTCATTTTAGTGAAAAAGTCACCAATTTTAGCACATCTGGCTGCGTCTGTTTCCAGAGCTTTCCTCTTTTTAATTCTTGCCTTCTCTGCACCACCCTTGCTCTTTCTATTTTCCATCTTTGAAACACCACTGACCAAGTGCACAGACGTGTTACGTCAGGGTGCATCTGCAAAAAAAAAAAAAAAAAAAAAAAAAAGAGCTGCCAGTGGAGGCGGAGGCGGCCCAAGGACAGCGGTAAGCAGCATTCGTGATCAACCCACTGCCATGACTGGACTGAACACCGGTCCCAAAAAAAAAAAAAAAAAAGTGAACACCGGCCCTCGCGGCCCAAACATCAGACCGGCCCACCAGGAATTGTCCCGGTCCTCCTGATTAGCCACTCCGGGCTTGCTTCTCACGGTCCTAATCTGTCTTTCCCAAACCCCTCCAACATGACTTGCCAGCCAGCCGGTCTGCATTAACTTCCTTGAGAGCATCTTTGAGTTCATTTTTAGCTCCCACAAAGTTGCTTCCTTGGTCAGACTTAATCTTAATAACAGCACCACATATGGCAATGAAACATCTCAGCCCACTGATGAGGGCGTCTGACGACACGTTGTCAAGCATCTCAATATGGATGGCACGGGAACTGAAGCAAGTAAAAAGAAGTCCGTACCTCTTGCTTTCCTTTCTTCCTTGCTTTGTAAGAAATGGGCCGAAGCAGTCCATATCGCAGAAGGAAAAGGGGGGTGATGGTTCCACACGTTCAGGGGAAAGATCAGCCATCCTTTGCTCTTCAGCCGGTTTCTGGTGCCGCCTACAGGTGACGCATTGATGAATGTAAGATGCTACTGCCCGGTTAATTCCTGGAATCCAGTAGCCGTTGGCCCTGATCTCGTTAATGGTGAGACCTTTACCTTGATGAGCAATCAACATCCTTGTGATGTGATGATCTTTGGGGATGATTGCAGGGTTCTTGATGGGATTAGGAAGAGAGGAGTTGCTCAATCTTCCTCCCACCCTGAGGACACCATCTTCATCGAGGAATGCATCAAGAGAGTATTGTGGACTGTGAGATGGTAGGGGAATCTCTTTGCTCAGCAGTTTCAACTCTTCTTGATATGCAATTTCCTGCAGAGCTTTGATTATGCAATGTTCTGCATATTCTCGTTCTGTTTCAGAGGTGAGACCGTTTGACTTGTTCTTGCTGATGCGCCTTAGAATGCGTGCAACAGCTCGAGTAGCCAGTGACCAAGATGAGAGCTTAGACAAGCGATCAACCAGGCTTACTTGTTCTGTGGTTCTTGTGGTGAGTGCCAAAGCACTTCTGACCTCTGGATCTGCTGGCAGCTTCATTTCCTTGTTCCATAAGAACTTGGGTCCAGTGAGCAAGGTAGATGACAGAAGCTCACTGGTAGTCAAGCCCCGAGAAGCATGATCAGCAGGATTCTCCTTGGTTGGTACATATCTCCACTGTTGAGGGGCTGAACTCAGCTGAATCTTCTGAATGCGATTAGCCACAAAGGTGTGGAATCGCCATGCTTCATTTTTTATATATCCCAAGACCACCTTTGAGTCGGTCCAGAAGAACTCCTCAGTGTCAGCAGATCCAAATTCCTCCTTGAGCAGGTTGCTTGTCTTAACTGAAACCACTGCCGCTGTCAATTCCAATCTTGGAATGGTGGTGAATTTTGTTGGTGAGATGCGTGATTTTCCAACAACTAGGGCGCAGTGAACATCTCCATCTTCATTTTGCAGTCTCAGGTATGAACACCGATCATAGCCCTTAGTGCTGGCGTCAGAGAAATGATGCAGCTCTGTGTTATGTCCCTGGCCTAGGGAAACCTGCACCCATAACATGAAAGAGCCCCCACACTTCTCATCCCCAAGAATGTAGGAAAACCAGGGTAACGTTCTCAGTAGACTTCGGACAGGAGACAACAACAAACAAAACAACTAAATGAGCCCTGCCCTTACCTGTCAGAGAAAAAACTGCAAACAAAAGACATCACTTTACCTACCTCCTAAAATCAAAACATGAGAAAAAGGTTGTAAATAAAAAGGCTTCTCCTTCCTACCGGTCTGCTCGGTGTTTTCCTTTTTACAATAGATATTTACAATGATTAACAACACAAAATAACCTAGTTCATGAGGTTCTCACAAAGCTAACAAAGGGTCACTCTAAGTGACTGTCAAAGACAGTCAAATCACCACATCTCGAACAAATCGATGCATGGCCTCCATTGTTGGGGATGGTAAGAGGAAGAAGGGGCAGGAGACCAACACCGGCAGGAAGATATAGTCGGGCCCATCCAATCAGCTACCAGCCTTCAGCCAGCTGACCAAACACCACACACCTGCAACTGAACACACTGATTTGTAGGTACTGAGGGAGAAGAGGAGGAGGGAGGGAGAGAGAGCAGTCACATCCAGCACAACACAAAACACAATTCATAACACTGCCTTTAAGGTAGGGTTGGGAATCTCTGGCATGAGACCGATTCGATACATATCTAGATACACGGGTTACGATTAGATTCAAAAACGATATATTTTTAATACAGATTCGATACAGTTTAAGAACAATACGATTCGATACGATTCGATACGGTTTAAGAACGATACGATTCAATACAGTGTAAAAACAATACGATAGTTAACATTTGTTGATGTAGACCGGGCATCACCAAATGGTGGACCGTGGTCTGGGCATGGAACCAGTGGCGGTTCTGTCCGGACCCGTGACAACAAGAGAGCACTTTTTACTTCTGATCTTTTGTAGCACAGAGGAAATATGCTTCTCAAACACTCGGTATTTAGTGATGGTGTATGTTTATGAGTTGTAGAACATAATAAATTATCTTGAAGGAGTAGATGTTTACCAGTAAGTTTGACTCCAATAATTTATCATGTTAAATAATTTAACAATATGTTAAATTATTACTTGTTTTAAAAATGTAAATTACTTATCAAACAGACCTAACAATTCAACTACCAATGAATGAGCAGGAGTATGCCTGTGATAACATAGATTGAATATGAAAAAAGCCAAAGTGATACCTCTTCTCTGAATAGACAAGCTAAGACAGTGTGCTCCTGTTAGCCAGGGAAAATACATCGGAGTGGCAACTCTTCGCTTTATTACACAATCTATGTCAGTGCGCTGCTGTAGCTGGAAAGTTTCTCTGCCTTTTGGACTCGAATGGGCTGGTGCAGTTGTTGTAATTTTTTCTTGGTGGTGCAGGTGCAAGTGAAACGACTGGAGGGGTTGTGCCACCCAGATTTGATCTCACAGGGCGCCAGACAGCTCCGCGCTGCGCCCTTCTCAGCGCAGACCGGTGCACCCTCGTGTCCCGCGATCACATACACAATGAATGGCTGTGGTGGCCAAGGTCTGCGCTGAGCACGTGCTATGTGAAAGCCCCTTAACGTTACGGACCATGTGGGAGAGTCCTTTCGTGAGCTCTCGCGTTGTTTAGAGATGAAAACTGTAAAGCCTCAGGCAACCGATTCATAGTCTCGCGATATCCGATCCACAACTCTACAATCGATTCATCTAAGGATTCATGGCTGATTCGTATTGATTGAGGAGTCTGCTACCGATACAGCCGTATCTCTCTCCTGTAAAATCGGTTATCCGGTCGTATCGGTTTTTCGTTCCCAACCCTACTTTAAGGCCTTTCCAAATCCAGCAGGTGAGTAAGTGCGGGGTATGGTGACATTATCCAGATGAGCCAGATCACTTCTCCACTGTTCCCATTGTAGACCAAGTTCATCAGTGAGAGGATGATCCCAACCTGTGCCATGTCGACACATCTCCTGAAGGATGATCTTTGCTTTGAGCAGGATGGGCGCCACGAGGCCGAGAGGATCAAGGATGTAGCAGGCTGCTCTTTGAGGCGTTAAGCCTGAAGTGGTCAGACTCCATCTCCCATTGAATCCCGAGAGCTCTCTCGAGTGGCAGGTCATTGAATGCGAGGTCCATATCCTTCACATTGGTTGCCTGTTCAGAGGGTGGTATACTCTCTAGTACATCTCTTTTGTTTGACACGAACTTGTGCAGTCTGAGACCACCCGTGGAACAAAGTTCACGCGCCTCTCTGGCGAGCTGAATAGCATCTTCAGTGCTTTCCACGCTCGTGAGGCCGTCATCAATGTAAAAGTCCCTTATGATGAATTGTGAGCTTTGATGGTAGATGAGAACTCCACTCAAGTTGTTTAACATGTCAGGTCCAGAGAGAAGATGGTCATTTAAGCTGGTCCCTTTGTATCTGGCTGAGCAGTTGAACACTACACAAAGTTTATTTGGCTTCTTTGCATGGCGAACACCATGATGGGGGCTGTACCATCTCTCTCCCTTGCTCCCACCATCCTCAATCAGCTCTGCATCTCCCCTTTCAATGACCTCCTCCATGAACCTGATGTACTGCTCCTTATATTTCTCATCCCGTTGCAGTTTCCTTTTGAGGTGGTTGAGGCGTATCATGGCTGAGTCCTTGTTGTCAGGCAAGCTGAGTCTGGTTTTGAAGGGCAGAGGCATTTCGTAGTGGCCATGTATGTTTTTCCGTATGCCCTCCTCTACCTTGTTGAGGAATGTGATGTCATCTTGTGACACTGTTTTACCATCTTCACTGCCATCCTTGAAGTCCGATTCCAGGATGCGGATCACATCGGCAGAGGTTGTTGGAGGCAGCTCTTTAACTGTGATTCTATGACACAGATGACTTGTGCTCAGGGAATCGTGGTTTTGTGATGAGCGCCCCACAATGCTCCATCCTAAGTCTGTTTGTATAGCATAAGGTTCCTCATCTCCTCCTAACATGACTCGCCTTGGAGCCATGGCTCTGGAGCAGTTGTCGCCAATGAAAAGCCCTCCTTCACAGTCCTTCAGTGGTTGGATTTCATCAACTATTTCTGCAAGATGACTCCATTCTTTTGCTGTCTCAAGTAGGAATGTGGGTGCGGTTTATAGGTATACAGTCCTTTGTGTAAGCCACTGGAAGATTGACTTGAATGGCAGAACTGTATCCTTGCACAAAGGCCAGAAACACTCTCACTTGTGATGACTGTCTTTTCCACTCATGGTAGTCAACTTCAGCTTCACTGGCCGCTTGTCTGCATCAAGACCATCGCTCACTTCTTGGTCGATGAATGTAGTATCGCTCTGGGTGTCAAGAAGGGTGTAGACAAATTTCTCAGCCGTTGGGTTATTTTTGGATGACACCCACACTGGTATTACCATTGATGTGTTGAATGAGCCTTCTGCTGCTACACTGAGTGAGGTTGCAGCAGGACCTTGACTTGTCCCTGCTTCTGGTGAAGACCTTGCCCTCACGTAGTTGTTATCATGAAGGGCTGTAGGATGCTTTCCCTTGCAGGTGTCACAGAAATGACGATGGCGACAGTCTTTCACGCTGTGGCCTGTTTTTAGGCATCCATAGCAGAGTTTCTGCTCCTTTACGGAGTTCCGTCGCTCGACCAATGACATTTCTGTGAACTTGGAGCATCTTGACAGAGAATACATGGTGTCTTGGCTTTTCTGTATTTATGGTTCTCATTATCTGACCTTTGGTTCTCATTATCAGTAACTGTTTGAGTGGTGAGAACACTGGCCTTGTTTCTCTTAACGTCTGAGGGGTTTCCCTTTTCAGTGCTTGAATCTGAGGAACAAAGGGCATGTAGAGATGTAATGGGATTGCAAGCGATCTCGGCTTCAGTTGACATGAAACTAGCAAAGTCCTTGAAAGTAGGAAATTCTTGTTTCTTGTTCACCCAGTCTGGTAGTTTATGAACAAGCTTCTAGTTCTCCTCACAGTCATTTAATATGTCAAGGCCCTTGACATGAGGCATGGCATCTTGACAGGTGTTCAGAAAGTCTGAGAAGAGTCCCTCAGCATCCTTAGGTTGAATTCTTGGCCATTTGGAAAGCCTTTCTCTGAACGCTCTCTGAATGGCGAATGGCTGACCAAAGTGACGATTCAACTTGTTCCAAGCATCTTGGTAGGCTTCATTATCATTTCGGTCAAAGGTTCCATCAAGAGCTTGGCGTGCTGGGCCGCCGACATATTTCTTGAGATAGTAGAGTTTTTTCAGCTGGAGTAATTCCCCTTGGTCAGCGAGCGAGGTAAAAGCTGCTTTCCATTCAATGAATCGCATTGGATCACTGAAGACAAATGGATCAGGAACAAGGAGCCTATTTAAGGCTATGCTGTCTTGAAAGACCTGAGTGAGTGAAGAAATGTCTGTGTGAGAGGGTACTGCAACATGGAGCGAGGGGGCTGTAGTCACAGGCACATTATTTGCTTCCTTGTTCCTTTCATTGTAGGTGTAGTAAGCAGCATCACATTCTGTCTCCTCATTATAGGCCTTAAGCTTGGCCTGAGCTGCCCGCACCTCTCTCTCCGACTACAATCGCTGCAACTCATGCTTTTGTGCTTCGAGAGCCTTCCGTTGTTGTTCCTCTAACTCTCGTATTGATTCCTTTTGACTTTCTTCCTTTAGCAGCATCTCATAGTTTGATTCCTTCACTGCTAGTTCAGCCACTGAATCCGCATGCTTGGCTGCTATTGACAATGTCACTGAACAGTTATCGGACTTGCTGTGATTTATCACAGAACCATCAGATCCATAGATGGACTTTGCACAATCATGGCAGAGCAGTTCATGAAGATGGCGTCTTTCCTGTTTTTCGTCAAACTCACCTTCGTCGTCTATTGCTCTGTCATAAGTGATGTTAATGATTTCCTTGGAAACCGATTCTTATGTCAGTGGAAGGTGTGGTGAGATCTCTAATTTCAAAGTACATGTTCATTATAGCTTCTCTACTTGTCTTAAGTTTGTCAATGAGAAGCCAGAGCTCACTCTCAGACATGTATGTCTTCAGTTGCTCTCTTGCCTTGTGTATTTGGTGCTTCCATTTCTCATACATGGATAACAGCCTTTTCTCCTTTTTCTTGGCCTCTTCCTCTTGGAGCACACACAACTCAACTCAACTCAGCTTTATTTATATAGCACTTTAAAAACAACCACAGCTGAAACAAAGTGCTGTACAAAAATGAAAACAAAACAGCAAAACAGAAAGAAAAGTAGAAAGAATAAAAACAATCAAACAAATTAAAACAGAGCAATAAAACAATAGAAAGAATAAAAACAATCAAACAAATTAAAACAGAGCCAGGTCTGATGCTGGAATTTAAAATCAATGTGCATAAATGATCATAAAACAACAAAACAGTAAAAGTAATAAAACAGTAAAAATGAATATAAACAATAGAACAAATAAAACAGAGCGATGTCTCATGCTGGGTTAAAAGCCAATGAGTAAAAATGGGTTTTAAGACTGGTTTTAAAAGCATAAGCACAGCATATAGCTATACATAATAATCAGCACGGATGCATTAATGTAGAGACACTCAAATGGCTGTAAATGTGATTGTAAACACCACAATAAATGAAATTTTCAGAGTGCAAAAAATGCAAAATCCCAAAAGTGAAAATGTCCCTCAATTATAGAGTCCATTTATAGCATGTAAAGGTATCAACAGTTTCTTTGCTGTGGTTGAGGAGATGTTAAATGTTCACTTGTTCAGTCCAAAAAGCTGTTCATCCGTTGCTCACCTCATAGGAAAACTATAGTCTGTATAATAGGTTAATACTCACAGTTCTGCTTCAGTGTCACAGAGTATACAGTACAGGTCAAAAGTTTGGACACACCTTCTCATTCAATGCGTTTTCTTTATTTTCATGATTATTTACATTGCAGATTATCACTGAAGGAATCAAAACTATGAATGAACACGTGGAGTTATGTACTTAACAAAAAAAAGGTGAAATACCTGAAAACATGTTTTATATTCTAGTTTCTTCAAAATAGCCACCCTTTGCTCTGATTACTGCTTTGCAGACTCTTGGCATTCTCTCAATGAGCTTCAAGAGGTAGTCACCTCTGCGAGGGCCCGTCCAACGCTGCTTGCAGCTTTAATTTTTATTCTTCTCCTTCTCCCTTATTATTACGTCTCTTTGACGCTTAATTTGACCCCCTAAACATGCTCAAAAACGCACCAAATTTGGCACGCACATCAGGTCTGGCGAAAAATTCGATAAAATCTAAAATCGGAACCCCCCGGTGCAAAAATGGGCTCGGTAGCGCCACCTAGGGACGCAAAGGCAGCCGCTGCGGCCCACAGGAATGTCATAGAAAGACCAAACCAGCGCCGAAACGTAGATCTCATCAAGCCCGACATTTTTCGTGCCGTGCCCCCCACCTAAAACCAACAGGAAGTGTGCATTTGAAAATCACGCATTTGCGCTTTGCATGGTCTTGAAGCATGCAGTAGAGCTGAAGGTTTGAAAAGGGCTCCTCAGAAATGTAACTGACCTTGTAGTTTTTTTTATTATTATTTTTTAAATAAATATCTGACGGTGGTGACGAATATCTGGGACACATTTTGAGCAACCACAAAATAATAGTAAATATTGTTCAAAACCCATCGTTTGTAGTTTTTAATACATATTATGATGTACTCTTTCATGTGGTAAAGATATTATTCAATGAAATTATTACTTTTTGTTGTTTTAATCAAGTTGAAATGATTATCTCTTATCCGAGGACAACTGGTTTTGGAGACAGGCCCAGGAGACAGGCGCAGAGCGGAGACCGGCGAGCAGTGCGGACACGTCACCAAAACCTCACAGGCAGGCTTCCGGAATGTCAGGCACATGAACAATGCAATAAATACCGAAAAAAACACTATTCAATGCTACGACCACAATCAGCACATACATATATCTCCATATCAACTGTCCCGTCACAACTGATGTCAGATCAAAGGAGATTGGCACCGTTTGTGCTGATTGTGAGGTTTTGGCGATGTGCGCCAGTCAGCCAAACTTCCACTGCGCCGGCTCCGCTCCGCCTTGCGCGGAAAGTAGACGTGGTTTCATATGGCGAGCTTTTGGCGCACCTCGGTGAAGCCTTTTGGCACGAAACTGTCACTGCGCCAAGCTGAATCTGTCGGCACCTCCCCCCGCTGCGCTGCCACTCCCATCTCGGCACACCACGGTCTGCGAAACTTGGAAACTGTCCACCTCTCCCGTTTCGCTGGTCGAAACTAGCTTTGCGCGGGGTTCGCCTCACTGCGCCACCCCGCGCTGCGCCGGGAAACTAGAGCCCATAATCATTAAATTAATACAAATTAAAAATAAACCTATAAAAGAACGCTCTTGATTCTTTTTATTCATTAAAATGTTGTAAATTTCCAGCAGAAATAGCATTTTTCTTAGTGGGACATGATTTATCCAAATTCTCAAGAATCAGTGTTATTTGACTTGATTATTGTGCATAAAGTCTCACAAAAAGAAAGAAATATAATCTCAGTATTTATTCCAGACATGTGTGACTTTACAGCTGCAGCAGTGTTCAAAGTGCAGAGTCAGTCCAGGCAGTGAGCCACCCCACCCCCTCTCCCAGACGGACCTTTTTACTTTAGCTTTCAGTTCTGTATCTGGATGTAAATACAGGAGTGACTTGCAGCTCAGACGCTGACGGAGCTCCTGCTTCATGCCAAAGGAAATGGCAGTTTTATATAAAACAGTTTGTCATTTCTGCCTGTAGATATGAGTAGACGTGTGATTTTCTTGGTGCTCCTAGCTGTGCTGCTGCTGGACTTTACAGAGGGTAAGTTTCATGAAACGCCCCACTTCACTTCCCTGATGGAAACATTGGCTTCAGTGTGATGAGAGGCTGTTTTTTCCACAGCGTTGCTGATATAATGTTTGAGCTCCTTGAGAAAACTCCTGTGATGATTTGTCATTGCTATGCAGATAAAACTGAATTGAACTGGTCTTGTTAAACTCCGAGCCCGTATTTAGTTTGGGAAATACAAACTGTGTATTACAGCCTCGTTACTGTGAGCAAAAAGGCAACATGTTGACCGAGAAGAGAGCAGGTAATAATCCTAATTTTCAGTGTCTTACGAACGTGGTGCCGAAAAGGTGGATATAAATAGAGATGTTCACATTTTCTGAATGTCTCCATGAAGTTGAGGTGTGTCTTTGCTCTCTGACTCTGTGTCCTGTACTTGTCTATGCTGCTGTTTCTGGCCCATGGAACACGAGTCAAACCCTCCAGTAAAAGTGGCAATGCTAGAATGGAAACATTGAAAATCATGCAGGGCTGTTCAATTACAAATTCATTTGAGTCAGATTTTAAAATCTCCTCCATCTCCTCCAGCCTCTCCTCCTCTATCTCCTCTAGCCTCTACTCCTGTATCTCTACTACCTGTCACCTGACAAAAATATATTGATGCATGACAAATGAACAGTGGGACAATTTAGGATGCAACAACCATCGATTTTGATGGTATGCTTATAATGTAGATATAGAAAATTTCTAGAGTATCGAAAAACCAGTTTCATAATTATTATGAGTAATTTATTCCACATCAATATGGATGTATAAAATCACATGAACATTTGTAATCTGAAGTTTTATTGTATTGCCTTCACGTTCCCATCCATCCATTTGTTTTCTATTTCCTTTCTTACTTCTATTTATTATTTATGCAATTGTAATTGTATATTGTTTATTGTATATAGGATTGTATATAGGAGTTTATATATATTCTTTCTATTTTTATTTCTATTTTTATCCATTTTACTTGCACAGTGCTGGAGTTGTCACCATTGCATTTCACTGCTACTGTACTTGTACATCATGCACGTGACAAATAAAAAAAAACTTGAACTTGAACTTGAACTTGAACTTAACTGCCACCTGACAACATTAAACAGTGAAGAAAAACTTCAGTAGCTTAGTTGACTATTATTGTTATCACCATTATTATCAACCACACATCAGCAACATAATGAATAAAGAGGGCCTATTTTATTTAAGTAACCTCAACTTTGTCCTGGCTGTGCCTTATCACCAAACACACACACACACACACACACACACACACACACACACACACTAGTAGGAAACAGCAGAGCCAATCAATGACCTCTTTGCAAAAATCACCCACTGAGAATGTCATTGAATATGTCATTAGAGCCGAGACTGCGATGCCTTGAGAAACGCAGGGGAACAGCTCAGTGACGGCCTTGTGATAGCGATGGTTTTGAAAGGGCTTCCAGAGACCGTTTTTTATACATGTAACTCAGTTTGACATAAATTGTTGAGATAAATTGATTATTGCTGAGTTCAAGACAAAGCTCGGAAGTTACGAAGATGTTGAAAGCATGTGCGCAGCAGCGTTTGAGGATAATGTAATGAAGGCAAGAGTGCATGCAAAGTACGCGCCAGAGGGAGCAAAAGACACTGAAAATATGGACATTGTGTGTTACAGATGCGGCACCAGAGGCCACATAGCCTGTCCGCGCAAACAGTGGTGCAATCACTGCAAAAGTACCACATACACACACCAGTACAAGCTGTAGACGCAAGAAACAGCGGGATAACGCACGGAAAGCGTCTGAGAACACGGGGAGCAAAGAATACGCATTCCAGATAAGTGACGCGGAGATGCAAGTGCCAGATGTCAAGAGAAGAGGTCTGATGGTGGATGCGTGTGCCACCTCAGACATCATCACAGACATTTCTAAGTTTAAGAAGTTTGACAGCGGTTTCCAGGCTGAGACACATTGCATAGAGTTGGCCGACGGCTCCAGATGCAACGGAGTGGCCAAGCGCAGAGGTGATGCAGAGGTGTGGCTACTCGACAGGAGGGGACGGCGTTTCCGAACAACGCTGAGGAGCACCCTGTACATCCGAACATATCTCCAGGATATTTTCTTTGTGAAAGCTGCTACCTTCAGTGGAGCCACAATGATTTTCAGAGAGAGGAAGAACGTGCTGCTCCATAAAGACGGTACCAAATTCCCCATAGGCCTACAGTGATGATGCTGAAGAAATGAGTGATGTCACAAAATACAGGGAAGCAGTCGGTAGCTTACCTGGCAACCTGGGGCCTATTTCACGAAAGGTGGATTAGGCTTTAAGCCTGGATTTAGCAGCTATGCTG
Source organism: Myripristis murdjan (assembly GCF_902150065.1). Classification (NCBI taxonomy): domain Eukaryota; kingdom Metazoa; phylum Chordata; class Actinopteri; order Holocentriformes; family Holocentridae; genus Myripristis; species Myripristis murdjan. Next base: position 3,601,114 of record NC_043992.1, on the reverse strand, counting down.
GCTTAGTCTAGCCAGGGTTAGGGATTAATGGGTTTCATGAAAGGTGGATCATCTTGCAAGATTAACCTGGCCAGAAAGCCTGGCTATAATTAGCCTGAACTCTGTTTCATGAAAGTAATCCCACCTTAATTACCATGGAAATTTAGCCTAAGCCTTAGCCTGCTCCGGACCAGGCTAGAAGTCAAGTTTAGATTAATCCAGTGCCCTGTTACTGTTAGTCAATGACTCCAATCGTAAACCAATGACTTTGTTAATTCAACACCTGTTAGTATATGGACTAATTTCAAATTATACTAGATTCAAATAAAATGAAAATAAATGCATTAAGATACAGTACAGGCCAAAAGTTTGGACACACCTTCTCATTCAATGCGTTTTCTTTATTTTCATGACTATTTACATTGTAGATTCTAACTGAAGGAATCAAAACTATGACTGAACACATGTGGAGTTATGTACTTAACAAAAAAAGGTGAAATAACTGAAAACATGTTTTATATTCTAGTTTCTTCAAAATAGCCACCCTTTGCTCTGATTACTGCTTTGCACACTCTTGGCATTCTCTCCATAAGCTTCAAGAGGTAGTCACCTGAAATGGTTTTCCAACAGTCTTGAAGGAGTTCCCAGAGGTGTTTAGCACTTGTTGGCCCCTTTGCCTTCACTCTGCGGTCCAGCTCACCCCAAACCATCTCCATTGGGTTCAGGTCCGGTGACTGTGGAGGCCAGGTCATCTGGCGCAGCACTCCATCACTCTCCTTCTTGGTCAAATAGCCCTTACACAGCCTGGAGGTGTGTTTGGGCTCATTGTCCTGTTGAAAAATAAATGATGGTCCAACTAAATGCAAACCGGATGGGATGGCATGTCGCTGCAGGATGCTGTGGTAGCCATGCTGGTTCAGTGTGCCTTCAATTTTGAATAAATCCCCAACAGTGTCACCAGCAAAACACCCCCACACCATCACACCTCCTCCTCCATGCTTCACAGTGGGAACCAGGCATGTGGAATCCATCCGTTCACCTTTTCTGCGTCTCACAAAGACACGGCGGTTGGAACCAAAGATCTCAAATTTGGACTCATCAGACCAAAGCACAGATTTCCACTGGTCTAGTGTCCATTCCTTGTGTTTCTTGGCCCAAACAAATCTCTTCTGCTTGTTGCCTCTCCTTAGCAGTGGTTTCCTAGCAGCTATTTGACCATGAAGGCCTGATTGGCGCAGTCTCCTCTTAACAGTTGTTCTAGAGATGGGTCTGCTGCTAGAACTCTGTGTGGCATTTATCTGGTCTCTGATCTGAGCTGCTGTTAACTTGTGATTTCTGAGGCTGGTGGCTCAGATGAACTTGTCCTCAGAAGCAGAGGTGACTCTTGGTCTTCCTTTCTTGGGTCGGTCCTCATGTGTGCCAGTTTCGTTGTAGCGCTTGATGGTTTTTGCGACTCCACTTGGGGACACATTTAAAGTTTTTGCAATTTTCCGGACTGACTGACCTTCATTTCTTAAAGTAATGATGGCCACTCGTTTTTCTTTAGTTAGCTGATTGGTTCTTGCCATAATATGAATTTTAACAGTTGTCCAATAGGGCTGTCGGCTGTGTAGTAACCTGACTTCTGCACAACACAACTGATGGTCCCAACCCCATTGATAAAGCAAGAAATTCCACTAATTAACCCTGATAAGGCACACCTGTGAAGTGAAAACCATTTCAGGTGACTACCTCTTGAAGCTCATGGAGAGAATGCCAAGAGTGTGCAAAGCAGTAATCAGAGCAAAGGGTGGCTATTTTGAAGAAACTAGAATATAAAACATGTTTTCAGTTATTTCACCTTTTTTTTTGTTAAGTACATAACTCCACGTGTTCATTCATAGTTTTGATTCCTTCAGTGAGAATCTACAATGTAAATAGTCATGAAAATAAGGAAAACACATTGAATGAGAAGGTGTGTCCAAACTTTTGGCCTGTACTGTATAATCAATTTAATTATACTACTCTAATAGTGTGTAACTATGAATCATAGTTTCACAATGGCTCATGTGCTATAATCATTGTCACTCTCAGTCTCTCATAATTATGGAAGTACACATTTAATTGGTATTGCCATGCAATCGTGACATTGCACGGCACTGCAGATAGATAGAGTGATAGATAGTGCGCATATAATAGGCCTGTAGCATTGGAGATTAGTAGGTTGACAACTGCTTAGCCTATATATTTATGGACTAAATAATAATAATATAAATCATATATATATTATGCATTAAGTTTGTCGGCAACACTTTGCCACGCTTTCTCCCTTGCTTTAATTGCCTTTACGTTGTTTTTTTTTTTTTTTTTTTTTTTTTTTTTGCTTTTATTAGATCAAAGTCAAGTCAAGTACATGAATTATAAAGGCAACATACATTTTTCAGTAGAGATGTTGCTGTAAATACACTTCAGTATAAAAATAACAAAAAAAGAAATTACAATGTGTAATTTTAAATGTGTGATTTCTGAGTTTTAAACAGTAGTTAAATGTGATTTAAATCTTTTTTTTTAAATAAAAGTTTATGCATAAAGATTATGTCGTAGTTTTTTTTTTATTATTATTAAGAAGGTATAAGATAAACAACTGTGGCATTTTTCCATCGTACATAAATCAAAGATATAGGGGAAAAAAGGCAAGGAAATATAAAATCTGTCATGGTTTTGTGTTTTGTTTGATTCTGTTTCATGTGTGTTTCTGACATGGTTTTGTTTCTTGTGTTTTGTTTGATTCTGTTTCATGTGTTTCATCTGGCTGGTTCTTTTTAGTGATTTCACCTGTGTCTTGTTTGCTCCTCCCTGTGCCACACCTGTCCTGTGTCTGTTAATCATCCCTGATTGTTCTGATCCCTCCCAGTGTTTCCCTCAGCCTATCCTCTGTGTTCTCCTGTCTTGTGCTCCAGCCCCTTCCCCAGGTGTGTCTTGTTTGATCATTAGTTCTTGTGTATTTAAGTCCTGTTTTGAGTTCTGTTCCTTGTTGGTTCATTGTGCTATTTTGTGTTGTGTTGTATTGCATTCTGCTTCCTGCCTTAGTTTCTTGTGTTCCCGGTCGTTTTAATTAAATTTTGTTTTTCATTGAGCATTTTTTGCCTGCGGCTCCTGCTTTTGGGTCCTCCACCTTCCAGCCTCCGTGACAAAAATCAATGTTAGTGCAGAATCCCAAAGTACTTCAGTAAAAGGCAAAAGCAGATTGAATAAAATAAACAGCAAAATAGGTAGGCTACACTTAAAAGAAAATGAAAAATTAAATAAATAAATAAACTAATATAATAAGAGAATATAGATTTCATTGCCTTTACGGTTAATAACCTCCTTTACTTCCTCATATGCTTGTATTAGGTGCTGAGTCTCATCCAGACTGAATGACGAAGCCCACTGCTTTGCTGTGATTGGTCACGTTCAAGGAATCTACGATTGACCGGCATAGTCTTTTGAAGGGAGACGTGATCGTGCACCAGCCTGGCTTTCACAATCCAGACTCGCTAAAGTCGCTCCTTCTCAGCCTGAATGGCTTTAGTGGAACGGAATAAACCAGGCTGTGCGGGGAAGGCTTTAGCAAGCCTAGATTTGGCTTATATCCTGGTTTATTTAATCCACCCTTCGTGAAATAGGCCCCTGTACAAGGCCAGAGTTAAGCTTTGTAGTGAGCAAATTGTCTCAATATTTCACCAAACCAACTATTGAACAATGGACAACTGTAAAGGTATTTTTTTTAAAGGTATTTAAAAGGGACCCAAAACAAAAAAACTCTGTTTTAGGAAATACAGAGATGATAACCTAATACATGCTTACAGTGATGTGAATTGGGCTGCTAATGTTGGTGATCGAAAAAGCACTACAGGGTACTGCATTAGCTTGAACAGAAATGGCCCATTGGTCACATGGAAAACTAAACGACAGCCTACAGTCGCATTGTCCACCTGTGAGGCTGAGTACATGGAATTAGCTGCAACCATGCAAGAATGCCTATATTTACAACAGCTCTTACAGTGATTTGATGGTCAGAACTACAAATGTAATGTCTATGAAGACAATCAAGGTGCTTTAGCCAGAAATCCTGTACATAGACAACGTTGTAAGCATGTGGATATTAAGTACCACTTTGTTAGATCTCTGTTAGATGGTGACAAGATCAACTTAGAGTACTGTCCAACCAACGATATGGTTGCAGATATACTAACCAAGCCTGCTACTAAACTGAAGCTGATGAAGTTTGAGATGTTTGTTTGGCACATGAAATGTTTGTTTTGCAGTGTGTATGTTTATGTAATAGATTCCTTCTCAAATGTGAGCAAGTGGGGGTGTTGAGAGATGTGCTCTCATTTCATTTGTTTTTGTTATTAAGCCCCTGAGAATAAGCTTTGTTTTTTTCCGTTACGGCAAGCACTGATTTACTAAGTGACGTAAAGTGACCATGTGACCTACCTGATGAGTTGATGACCTGCAGGTGTACTAAAATAAAGTGCCCGTGGTGCGGTTTTTCACACAAAAGAAAAAAGTACGTGTGCTGTGCTGCTTATGTCACGTTAAACACTGTGAATGAAGACTCTGCTAACACTGTTTTTTAATTTATACAAGCATATTTAGGCTTAAAGCAAAATATGTCTAGTATTTTTTCTTTTTATTTGTTTTTAATAATTATCATTTTGGCATACAGTACAGGCCAAAAGTTTGGACACACCTCATTCAATGCATTTTCTTTATTTTCATGACTATTTACATTGTAGATTCTCACTGAAGGAATCAAAACTATGAATGAACACATGTGGAGTTATGTACTTAACAGAAAAAGGTGAAATAACTGAAAACATGTTTTATATTCTAGTTTCTTCAAAATAGCCACCATTTGCTCTGATTACTGCTTTGCACACTCTTGGCATTCTCTGGATGAGCTTCAAGAGGTAGTCACCTGAAATGGTTTTCACTTCACAGGTGTGCCTTATCAGGGTTAATTAGTGGAATTTCTTGCTTTGTCAATGGGGTTGGGACCATCAGTTGTGTTGTGCAGAAGTAAGGTTACTACACAGCCGACAGCCCTATTGGACAACTGTTAAAATTCATATTATGGCAAGAACCAATCAGCTAACTAAAGAAAAACGAGTGGCCATCATTACTTTAAGAAATGAAGGTCAGTCAGTCCGCAAAATTGCAAAAACTTTAAATGTGTCCCCAAGTGGAGTCGCAAAAACCATCAAGCGCTACAACGAAACTGGCACACATGAGGACCGACCCAGGAAAGGAAGACCAAGAGTCACCTCTGCTTCTGAGGACAAGTTCATCCGAGTCATCAGCCTCAGAAATCGCAAGTTAACAGCAGCTCAGATCAGAGACCAGATAAATGCCACACAGAGTTCTAGCAGCAGACCCATCTCTAGAACAACTGTTAAGAGGAGACTGCGCCAATCAGGCCTTCATGGTCAAATAGCTGCTAAGGAGAGGCAACAAGCAGAAGAGATTTGTTTGGCCCAAGAAACACAAGGAATGGACATTAGACCAGTGGAAAGCTGTGCTTTGGTCTGATGAGTCCAAATTTGAGATCTTTGGTTCCAACCGCCGTGTCTTTGTGAGACGCAGAAAAGGTGAACGGATGGATTCCACATGCCTGGTTCCCACTGTGAAGCATGGAGGAGGAGGTGTGATGGTGTGGGGGTGTTTTGCTGGTGACACTGTTGGGGATTTATTCAAAATTGAAGGCACACTGAACCAGCATGGCTACCACAGCATCCTGCAGCGACATGCCATCCCATCCGGTTTGCATTTAGTTGGACCATCATTTATTTTTCAACAGGACAATGACCCCAAACACACCACCAGGCTGTGTAAGGGCTATTTGACCAAGAAGGAGAGTGATGGAGTGCTGCGGCAGATGACCTGGCCTCCACAGTCACCGGACCTGAACCCAATCAAGATGGTTTGGGGTGAGCTGGACCGCAGAGTGAAGGCAAAGGGGCCAACAGGTGCTAAACACCTCTGGGAACTCCTTCAAGACTGTTGGAAAACCATTTCAGGTGACTACCTCTTGAAGCTCATGGAGAGAATGCCAAGAGTGTGCAAAGCAGTAATCAGAGCAAAGGGTGGCTATTTTGAAGAAACTAGAATATAAAACATGTTTTCAGTTATTTCACCTTTTTTTGTTAAGTAGGGGAGAGTGGGGTAAATAGTGCCAATTTTTACTTAAAGTACCTTTAAAGCGAAGGGATTACAGTAATGCCTCCAACTTAAATATGCACATATAGTTTAAGATGTTGTGCATCCCTGGGAACAATCACTTTGGATCTTATATAAACTGTTTGAGAAATATGGCTTTCGAAAAAAAAGTGGTTTTGTGGCACATCTTGCCCCCGGTGCGGGGTAAATTGTGCCATAGAGAGAATACACTGGGGTAAATTGTGCCATTGATAATTGAAGTAAAAGAATTAATTTTAATCTCACAAATGATAATTCTATATAAAAGCAAAGCGAATTCAATACAAAATGATTTATTTAACATTTATTTATTATTTTAACAAGATCACAGGCCACTTTTCTATAACAAGGCCTAGCGCCACATGAACACATACCCAGAACAAAATAAAAATTCCAAAATGAGCACCTGCAAATCATCTTCATCTGAATCTGAATAGTTTTAGTGATCAAAGGTAAGAAGACAGTGTACAATAACAATAAAATACAATAAAGTAATATAGTATATAATCACTTGTTGTGCCACTGGCACAACTTACCCCAGGCCCTTTGGCACAAATTACCCCAAGCCCACCATTTTGAAAAAAATGCCTCCCTCAGCTGTTTTGAGCTAACATCATGCTAACTGTATAGACTCATGGTGTAGCTTACTAAAGTACTAAAACCTGTGTGAACTGTTTCCAAATTTTTCTATAATTGTTCAAACACAGCAATCAAAAAAACTTGATTATGGAAATTTTACTTTGGAGGGCAAAAAATGTTTTTTGAACTGAAATGTGCTTACCTCTCAAGCCATGTGTCTCCCTTCTTTGCAGGATGAGTGAAATGGATGCCTCTTCAAAAATATGTGGTCACATGACCAACTTCTTCTATGGTTTTCTAGATAACAGGGGTGGCACTACTTGCCCCTTGGCACAAATTACCCCACTCTCCCCTACATAATTCCACATGTGTTCATTCATAGTTTTGATTCCTTCAGTTAGAATCTACAATGTAAATAGTCATGAAAATTAAGAAAACGCATTGAATGAGAAGGTGTGTCCAAACTTTTGGCCTGTACTGTATGTATGATTAGAATTCACAGCAGCAATTTAGATTAGGGATGACATTAGCCACTCATCAGTCACCTGTTAACTCACTTACTACAAACCTGTTATTAGCACCTTATTTTGCACTTTTCTTTTCTACAACTACAGCCCATTTTCCCTCAGCCACTGAATCAACTGTCAGTAACAAAGTTGTTAGACTCACAAACAGAAGCCACACACCAATTAGCTGTTTTGGAGTAGTGAGCAGGCAGGTGTTACCAACTATCCCTCTTGTCCTTAAAATGAAAATGATAACTGTTCTTTTCTCCTGTCTGCAGCTCAAAGTCCAGCACCTTCATCAAACTTTATCAAATGTTGTTCTGTATCAGATGATGCAGAAGAAGGCTAGTCTCCATGGCTTTTATGACACTGTAAATGCAGATTTAAATACTTAAAATGTGGGGAATAGCAATCGCTATTTTTTGAATTTTATTTTCTCATTATATATCACATATGCTTTTCTGTTATGTATGTTATTGTTACAGTATATCATTTACATTTATTCTGCCACCTCCTCTTGAGCTGTTAACAAGCCTTTACAGCAGAAACAAAATGAATCACTGGCAGACCCACACCAGTAAACAAAATCACTGCAAAGTTAAAATCCAATCCCTCTGGCTGCACTTGCAACATTACCCTAACAATAAAATCCTGGGGGCCCCCGGTGGCTCACCGGCTAAGAGCGCGTGCTTATTTGTGTTTATTTGTGTTAGGGCCAGTAGCTTTCAGATGCACTGGTCCTAGCCAGTGGCAAAAAACAATCAACACTGAACCCTGGCTTCATTATTAGCACCTTATTCTGCATTGTTTTCTTCATGTTCAGTCAGTTAAACTTGAGTTTGCATCAGTGCTTGCTGGCAGTCAGCACAGAAGTGGCCTTGTTCAGTATGGGCTTCATGAGGAGCATCGTGGCAGTGTGACTCCCAGTCTGTGTGTGCACTTTCCTGTTGTGTTTTGAAGGAGTTCATGCAAAGTGGAGGAGCTGCTATACATTTACAGCTGTTGGTGTGTTTGTGTTTTTACAGGACATCAAACAGAACTAAATCAACTAAACAACGGTGAACCAAACCATCAAGATGGAAGGTCAGATGGACCAACAGCATGAAGTCACTGGTTATAGTCTGACAGCATTTTCAACAGTGGACCTTTTTCACAGCAGCCACTTTGTGATGAAACAGCAGGATAAAGCAGGGCAGCTTCTGTCCACAGGCAGTAAGGCTTAGCAACAGCCAGTGGAGTCACAGCCACATCTGCATCTTGACTGTATACTGCAGCTCAGGGTTTTGGATATGAACATGGTCAGAGTGTGTGTGTGTGTGTGTGTGTGTGTGTGTGTGTGTGTGTGTAAATAATTCTGTTGTATTGTTTTGTAGTAATGTTCTCATCTGTACTGTTGTATGGATGCATGGGATTGATGGGTTAATATCTAAAAATGCCCTAATCAAAGACTGCGCGAATCAGGCCTTTATCATCAAGTAGCTGCTAAGAAACCCCTACTAAGGAAAAGCAACAAGCAGAAGAAATTTGTTTGGCCCAAGAAACACAAGGAATGGACATTAGACCAGTGGAAATCTGTGCTTTGGTCTGATGAGTCCAAATTTGAGATCTTTGGTTCCAACCGCCGTGTCTTTGTGAGATGCAGAAAAGGTGAACGGATGGATTCCACATGCCTGGTTCCCACTGTGAAGCATGGAGGAGGAGGTGTGATGGTGTGGGGGTGTTTTGCTGGTGACACTGTTGGGGATTTATTCAAAATTGAAGGCACACTGAACCAGCATGGCTACCACAGCATCCTGCAGCGACATGCCATTCCATCCGGTTTGCGTTTAGTTGGAAGATCATTTATTTTTCAACAGGACAATGAGCCCAAACACACCTCCAGGCTGTGTAAGTGTGACAGGGTCAGAATTATGGCATGTTGTGTTTTATTGCATGTTGTGCTATTTTACCTGAGTGCTGTGTTTTTATTATGCATGTTGTGTGTGTTATTTTACTTCGTTTGCTGTGGTTTTATCGTATTTTAATTATTTGGTTGTTTTGAGTGTATTTATTTTTATGTATGCACGCTGCTTTTACTCTGACCCCTGGGAAGCCCCACCCCCAATCAAGAACTAATCACTAAACAAGCGACAGGCGTGGGACGCTGGGAACAAAGGCACGGACACTCTTATTGACGGAGCCAGCTGCGGGAAGACAGCGACGACGGAGGATCGACGGAGCGGTTCGGCCGAGAGAGGGAACACGCAGCGGCAGTCCACAACCTGACGGAGCGGTCCCCCAACGTGAGGACGACCAAGTAGTGCCGGGGAAGGCGTGCGGTAGCCCAAAGTCCGCCACCGCTAATCTACTCAGGCCTGGGCCGGCAGTTCACTAGCTGTCGCCCGGGACAACCGTGAGTAGCCTACAGCCGACTGGTGGCGTGGCGGACACGGGGGCTATAAGCAGGTCGTCAGTTGGAGTAGCTAAGTTGCAGTTGAGCACCACACTCCAGGTGTTCCTGTGTTTCGGCAGGGACGGACGGAGTGAGGGAGACCGGCAGCTGGTGCGGGGAGGCTACGAGGACGTGGAGGAGCCGCAGGGATACGGGACAGGAGTCGTGGACTGAACTGGCCGCGGACTGAGCTTTTTACCGCTGAGAAGCAGCATTTTTATCCTTTTATTTGTATTTATTTTTATCATTTTATCATTTTATTAGTATTTATTCTCATGTGTAAATTATTTTCGGTGGTACCACCCTTGACTTTTTTATTGTAATGAATCTAGTTTTAATTGGATGTATTGTCTCTGTGTTGGCTTTTAACTCTGCTCCCCTGATTTTTAAAGAACCTGTGAGTCCTTTTTTATAGAGTCCTAGGGCTCTTTTAATCATCCCTAGGTGGCGTTGTCGGTTTTTAGTCATTTTTCTTATTTATTTATTAGTAATTTAAAATGCGGCCTTTTGGGCCGCACTTTAAATTACTATTTGACCAAGAAGGAGAGTGATGGAGTGCTGTGGCAGATGACCTGGCCTCCACAATCACCGGACCTGAACCCAATCGAGATGGTTTGGGGTGAGCTGGACCGCAGAGTGAAGGCAAAGGGGCCAGCAAGTGCTAAACACCTCTGGAACTCCTTCAAGACTGTTGGAAAACCATTTCAGGTGACTACCTCTTGAAGCTCATGGAGAGAATGCCAAGAGTGTGCAAAGCAGTAATCAGAGCAAAGGGTGGCTATTTTGAAGAAACTAGAATATAAACATGTTTTCAGTTATTTCACCTTTTTTTGTTAAGTACATAACTCCACATGTGTTCGTTCATAGTTTTGATGCCTTCAGTGAGAATCTGCAATGTAAATAGCCATAAAAATAAAGAAAAAACATTAAATGAGAAGGTGTGTCCAAACTTTTGACTGGTAGTGTACATTCATGTGAATTCCCACACTCTGCAATTGGTTGATTCTCTCTCACACTTTAAAATTATAACAGTTCTTACACATTTACTTCATCATAAACCCAATGGCAAAGATGTACTGTAATATCAGAACTTTTGTGTGTTTTAATTATTTATTTAAAAGAATGGAACAGGTATAAAACTAATGATCAGATTTTATTTCTCATTAGATATGGCTAATAATAGTATTCATGTGCGTACACTGGACCCATATTTTCTGCACCTTTTTGGAAATGTGTTGAATCACTTTATTGAAGAATTTGATGACTTTTGCAGTTAATGTAAAACTTGTGACCATCCATTTCATAAAGAGGAAGTAAAAGTTATGAAAAAACAAGGTCAGGTTTGGTTCTATCCCTGATAGAAGAGTAGGACCAGAATTACATTTGAATATTCCTCAGAAAATGTAACTTTTTGCCTACAATAAGGCCTTACATAAAAGGCTGCCGATTCACAACAGAACCAAATATTGGCATTCTGGTTGCTTTGGGATGTAGGGACACTACCTGTAGACCACCTGTGTAAGTATGGCGTAAAACCAACCAGCAGGTAGAAAATGACAAAGGATTGACTTGGATGTCCCTCTTTCAGGACAGGCGTTTTTTTGCACTTTTTTTTTTGGCCATGTGGTGAATCACTTCATGGATAAATTTCAAGACCTTCGCGATAAAAGTAAAACTCGGGACAATCCATTTCATGTAGGGGACATCTTAAATATGTGAAAAAACAATGTCCTGTTTTGTTCTAGTGGTAGAACAAAAACTAAGGCTCTTTTTGAGGGTTTGTTCCTGCACTAATTGTGCTTCACAACATAAAGATGTGACACACAGCTTTGCCATGCTGATGGGTGTCATCTACTGTGTGAATCTCAAGTATCCAGATGCCATGAAGCATTCCTTTGAGTTTCTTTAGAAAGTGGTGATGAAGATCAAACCAGACCAAGTCTCGCCCCGAATGCATGGATTAGGAAACAGAATCCTGAGGTACAAACTGTAACATCGGTCCTCTCTGTTTTTAGCTTCAGTTTCTCATGTGGAAAGAGTTCCTGTCAAAGATTTTGTTCACTGTTCTCTGTACACTTAAACTTGTGATGTTAAAATGTGGGGAACTTTGTTTTAAGGTGAGATACCTTGTAAATTCTCAGACAACACAAACCAGCCAAAGAAAGTTCTATCTTTTCAGTGGAATAGGACATGAATATTGTGCATTTCCTTCCTCATTAGTCACCATGTTGCAAAAATGCAGATATTATAGATCAGTGGTCACGATACAGTTTGCATCATAATTGATTGCAATACTCTTCTGAACTGACTGAACATGTATAAACAGTTTTCTGGAGTCCAGAGTAAGTTCTTAGTAACAACTACAGTAGTTTTGCACTTTGATCCCATATATTCATGGATCACTGAACTAATAAACTGAGCCATTTCAGTTTAACCTGTTGCCTCCCCTTGTATAGCTCTATGTAGTTATTTAATAAGTGAAAGCAACACTTCAGTTTCTGCTCAGGGAACAAACAGCTGTGTCTTACTGAGGATCCTTCCAAGTGCTATGTGAAGTACAAAAGCACCACAAGGGGGCAGTCAAAGACAGCTGATCACTTCTCCTGCATACAGTACGTCTCCTGTTCACATGATAAATTGTTTTAACACTGCAGGAGTAACTACAATACACAAACCATATTCAACTTATGTACCATGCACATTTGTCTTCAGCCTGCACTAAAGTATTGATGTGGAAGCGAGCTATATGCAATTACATAGCATTTATGGTTGTAACATGTTCATATGAAATCTGAACTCTTCTTGTGAAACATAGACTAAGTGGTTACTGCAGTGGTGCTGTGCAAAGGCTAATTCTAGACAAAGGACATGGCATTTTATAATTACACATTCAAAGGCTGCAAATATCCTGTTGTGCTGAATGAGAATGACAAACCTGAATTTTTTCTTTTCATATATCTACCCAGTTCGCAACTGCATTTTGGAAGCATTGTTGTAATGGTGTACTATGTAAATTCATAAATATACACAAAGTATTATAATCTACCTGCCTGACATCAGAGCACACCCTCTGAACAACAGACAAACTTTTTAACAAACACATCGCCTCCGCTATCTGCCCTCATTCTCACTACATTTTGCTTTTTATATCTAAATTTCAAACGTGGGGCTGCTAAATGAACATTTGAAAGACTCTGATAGGTCATGATATGATACCTCTTGATGCTGACCATGCTGAAGCTGAATGTTGCCCCTCTACAGTGAGTGTGCTTTCATCATGTTCTGCTTTTATATCAGATCCAAGAGGGGGAATGTAAAAGCAGAGCCGGCAGGGTGACCAGGGAAGGAGAGGAGGCACAGTTAATGAGGTCAAAGAATTATAGTGTTATGTAATAATCACTGTTCAACTCACATGACAGAGGTGTCCATAGCAGTGACATATTTCTGGTCCATGTGGTTTCCTCAGAGAGAGACAGAGTGATGGAAGCGGACAGGCAGACAGAGGTGCTTCTGTTATGACAAGGAATGTCATGCTATGACAAGCCAGGCTATGCTGTGCTCAAGACAGACAGACATATAGTTTGATATTCATACACTATATGGACAAAAACATTGGGCCACACCTCTTAATCATTAAATTCAGGTGTTTCATGCAGTCCCATTGCCACAGGTGTACAAAATCCAGTCATGCAGTCTGCCTTTACAAACATCAGTGAAAGAACGTCTGGTTCTAAAGAGCTCACTGAGTTCCAGCGTGCTGCTGTAATAGTAATGTAACAGGATGCCACCGCTGCAACACGTCAGCTGCTCAAGTTTCTTCCCTCCTAGATATTCCGCCATCAGCTGGAAGTGGGATTATTGCAAAGGCATGGAAGGGCGCAAGGGAGTAATTTTGTCTCGAGCGCCAACATAGGTAGAGCCGGCACTGATGGGAATGATGCAATTCATCTTAATGGACGGGCAAAAATTCCCACACTTCAAAATCTTGTAGAAAGCCTTCCCAGTAGAGCAGAAGCTGTTCCAGCAGCAAAGAGGGACCGACTCCATATGAATGCCTCTGGATTTAGAATGGGAGGTCAGGAAAGCTCCTGCAGGTGGGATGTGGAGGTGGACCAAGACTTTTGTCCATATAGTCTAAACTAACCCCAATCCTGAAGCCATGTGATTCCTTTTTTATTTTCTTTTTTTTTTAATCACACTGAAAGGATTAGTTTGGATTGTGCTGGGAAAAGATCAAAAGAACCTTTCAAGATGCCTGAGAAATTTTGGGTTTGGCAGAAGCAAATAAGAGGATACAGGCGAGATGAGACTGAGACAAGTAGAGTTTGTGTTCTACCATCAGAAAATGAAAGGAAGAAAAAGAGGAAGATGAAAACGCAGCTACTATTCTGTATTCCTACAAGCTCAGTGTATCTGGGAAAGCTGTTTTGGATTTTACGCACTGGTGTTGTGCACGTGGACCGGAAATGGGCAGGGCATTTTAAGCGGGGAGGCTGTGACCTCGGCCTCAGAGCCTCAGAGCCTCAGACCTGGACGGAGGAGAAGGGAAACTTTTCTCCACTTCCCTCAGGAACAAAAGAGAAAAGTCACCTGAACCGAGTGTTACGCGCGCCGCAGTGCCACCTGGGAACGCCGCAGGGTCACGAGCCTGAGGGAGAGACGACTTGGAAACAACAACAACAACAACAACAACAACAACGACATGCATCGGTAACGTCACAGGTGACGCCGAGCTCGTGACGCGACCGTTTGACGGCTGGCTGTGGCCGCTCCGCGCGCACCGGAGAGACAGGGACCAAGACGCGCGCGACCTCTCCTCCTCCTCCTCTTTATCACGTGCCCCGCTGTGTCAGGAGTGATGCTCGCGCTCACCTTGACCTGCCGCGCGCTGCTCGTCTTCCTGCTGTCGGAGTCGGTCCGTCCTGACAGAGCGGCGGTAGGAAACCCCCGTTATCACTCTAAATATATATTTATAAACACACAGCCTGCATATTTATATAGACATGCCAGGTTATTAAGAATCAGGAAGCTGATACATTTTATTTATTTATTTTTATTTCATTTTATTTATCATCATTAGTATTATTTTTTTTTTTTTGCAGAGGACAATAACCTGTTACAAGGCAAAGTCACTCCTTTCATTCAATTTGATCTAGAAGTGTTTATCTTCGTACTGTTGGCATCTTTTATTCTGAAGTTTAATTCTTTCAAAAGCAAATCTGCCACAAATAACACACTTTCTCTCGTTTCTGAACCAGATCAGCTTGTTTTGGCATTTTTCTTCTGTGATTTTTTTTTTTTTTTAATTGACTCTCCACACGGTTTCAACAAAGAAGCCTTTCACACAGTTTCTCTGGGCTTCTACCTTCTTCAGCCTTTGAAAAGGCACACTGGCTTCTTTATCCTCTGTCGCCAGTTTGTTTTATTTTAATATAACAAATTACAGGGTTCTCTGACTCTGACTTGTCCTTAAGAGTGAGCGTCACTCTGCCTTGTCTCAACACACTGGCACCTGTTAACTGAAGAACTGTTGAAATATGTCAGACTGATTTGCAAAAAAGTGAAATAATCTCACCGGAGGGCAGATTTCTGGTCAGCATAAATCATTTAACTAAATCAGAAGGTTTATGGACTCATTAAGGCTCTCTATAGCACCACTATACCATCCAACAAACCCTCTTTATGTCTATGTGAATGAATTTATTCTGTTTGATTCAACATATATTTTAATAGGAAATGCCAGCTGAGGCTACAGATCTTTTTTCTTTTTTTTTTTTTTTTTTTTTAAGGAAGACTTGGCCAAGGAGGCAGCATCATGAAAGACATTCAGGTTACAGAGCAACAACACAAGCAAACATATGGAGCCAAAACACAAACTCACAAAATATTATCTATCAGAGCTGTAAAGGTCAAAAGTCCAATTTCAAGGTAACAGACTCATAATCCAAATTAATTTAAATCTTAACTAAACAGAATCCTTCCAGAGAAACCAGCTCCTTCAGGTTTCGCTCAGTTTGGATTGAATTTGAAGACAAAGCATAATGTTTATATTTATCACATTCATGTATGAACTGAAGGACACAATGCCATCCCAGAATGCCGTGCTGCTGTCAAAGGCGGCCCTGTCTCGCAGTGTGAAGAGCTCAGTTTCCAGGTTTGGTCTAAAACTCATCCCGGGTCCAAGTTTGCTCACCTGGAGGAAAGCTCCTGTAGAGCAGAGTAACAGCAGCCACACACACACACACACACACCACCAGGCAAATATTTAACCTGCAACCCAGGGGAATAGACAGGACAGGTGTGTGTGTGTGAGTGTGAGTGTGTGAGAGAGAGAGAGAGAGAGAGAGAGCGAGAGAGAAAACTACATTTTATGAGGGTGCTATGTAAATATCACAGCAAAATGAGCACATAAAGGAATATTATAGCTCATAAAAACACAAAAGTCTCCACTTTTCTTTTTGCTCTTACTGAGTTCTTGCTTCTTGCTGTGTGATGGAAAATGGCACCGTTAGTGTTTCATTAGTTTTGGGTTTCCGTGGAGACTGGTCGTGTCCCACTGATGTTCTTGATGTGGTTTCAGTGGCTGTTCCACCAGGAGAACAATAAAGTTTTGGGGAGTTTTGCACACGCGACTCCGTGTGCTTATGATATTTTAAGAGGAGCAGCAAAGTAAAATGTAGGACTTCTGCATCTTTCACTTATACATCAAAAATGCCTTTAAGGAAGTTGGAAGAAGGGTAATTTGCCCTAAACACTGGAGTATTCCTTGAAGGGGTTTAGTGTGAATTGTAGTATATCAGGTTGTATGTGTTGCATTTTCATTTGTTGAGATTTTTTATGGCTGCTGCCTTGGCCAGGTCTCTGAGATTTTTAATCTCAGTTGGACTTCCTGGTAAAATAAAGGTTAATAAAGTGGACTTATTATAGGAATACTAAAGAGTGGAAATGCCACAGAGCAAGAAATCACATAATGTCATAAAATATATGAAGGGTCACTGTAAACCCAGTGTTTATTAACCAACAGCCTATAGACATATTATGGCATGGAAAAACATCACTATAAAATCATTATTTAGTACCACAGGGATTCAAGAGCTCACTATAGGAATATTACAGAAATATTATAGAGCAGCATTATAGAGGTAAAATAATCCCATGAAGCACAGTGAGGCGGCTGTAAGCTCACAGCCAAGCACCACACACACACACACCACACACACAATGTTACTGCACTTTTTCACGAGGGGAGTTTAGTCAAGGTGTGTGTGTGTGTGTGTGTGTGTGTGTGTGTGTGTGTGTGAGAGAGAGATTTCATTGCAGTGTATGACAGTGCTGCTTTGTGTGTGAGGGCATTACTTGTTCAGTACACACATACACACACACACTACGGAATCCCGTGAGAGTACTACACCTGTTGAACATGTCGTTATCCGTGTGTGTGTGTATGTGTGTGTGTGTGTGTGTGTGTGTGTGTGTGTGTTTTCAAAGCTCTGGAGATGCGTTTCAGTGTTTTCCTGTGGAGTCTGGTATAGCAGCTCTGCAGTGTGTAGAAGGTGTGAGGTGTTTGGAGACAGTGGAGGCTTGTTCTCTCTCTTCTCTCTCTCTCTCTCTCTCTCTCTCTCACACACACACACACACACACACACACATTTATGGGTGCAGAAACAGTGCAGTTGATTGTGGTAACAGTGAGTGTATTGTAGCTGCTGCAGTACCTACCTGACTGACAGGAAGTCCAGTCTGCTCGGCGCTTTGCACCTGGCCTGCTCTCCTCCTCTCCTTCACTCCTCTTTTCCATCTCCTCTGCTTTCTTTCAAAGTCACGGTGACACTTTTCTGGTGTCTTTCGTCCTCGATGACAGTGAACTAAATGTCTCTGGGTTGTGGACGGCTGGTTGGGACAAAACAAGACATTTGAAGACGTTGCCTTGGGCTGTGGGAAACTGTGATCAACATTTTTCACCATTTCCTGACATTTTCTGGACCAAACAGCTAAAAAATTAATGGAGAAAATAACCAACAGATTAACTGTTAATGAAAGTAACCATTAGTTTCAGCTGTAATTATTATAAAAAACATGCCATGACTAATGAAAAACACTACCTACTGTGTGTGTGTGTGTGTGTGTGTGTGTGTGTGTGTGTAGCATGTTGGGTTCTTCCTGGTGGCCCCTGATTGCTTGACAGTTCACCCTGAAAATATCTGGATCTGTTTATGTTGCAGTCATGTTGCCAGATTGGGAGATTTTCGGCTGCAGGGATTTCAGGACATACAGTATTTTAAATTATTTATTTCATATGCATATTATTTTTGAAGGCTGGGGCCACTCAGCTGACAGTATAAGAGGGTCTGCAGAATGGACCAGGTCGATGCTCATTGATCTCTGCAGTCAGTAAAGAAGTGAACGCCTGGACATGGAGGCACAGAGATCTGCTTCACCGCTAAATCATGGCAGCCTCGTTAGACATCACCACGGCTAAGCTGCTCCTGTGTGACAGAGCTGGTTTTGTGTGTGTGTGTGTGTGTGTGTGACTGTGAAAGGTAAGGTTGATAGACAAAGAGGTATTGATGAAGAATAGAGTGGAGTGAGAAGGCAGAGTGGCTGGCCAGGGTTGGTGTGTGTGAGTGTGTGTGTGTGTATGTGTGTGCGTGTGTGTGTGTGTGCGTGTGCGTGTGTGTGCGTGTGTGTGTGTGTGTGCATCAGCATGACGAATCAAATGTATATTTTGGAGGGATGTGTGAGGTTGTGTGTGATGCCAGCCGTCCAATGAAGCATGTGGTTTTCATTTGGACTGTGGCACCACCACACCTCCTCTCCTTGTTTCCTCCTCTCCTCTCCTTGTTTCCTCTCCTCTACTCTCCTTGTTTCCTCTCCTCTACTCTCCTTGTTTCCTCCTTTCCTTTCCTCTCCTCTCCTTGTTTCCTCCTCTCATCTCCTTGTTTCCTCTCATCTCCTTGTTTCCTCCTCTCCTCTCCTTGTTTCCTTCTCTCCTCTCCTTGTTTCCTCCTCTACTCTCCCTGTTTCCTCCTTTCCTTTCCTCTCCTCTCCTCTCCTTGTTTCCTCCTCTACTCTCCTTGTTTCCTCCTCTCCTCTCCTTGTTTCCTCTCCTCTCCTTGTTTCCTCCTCCCATCTCCTGGTTTTCTCCTCTCCTCTCCTTTTTTCCTCTTCTCCTCGCCTTATTTCCTCTCCTGTCCTTGTTTCCTCTCTCCTCTCCTTGTTTCCTCTCCTTGTTTCCTCTCCATCTTCATCTGGGGTCACAAATCATTTATTAATCAAACATCACATTACAGATGTTACAGTGCTTTTGAACATCAGTGTCACATTAATGCTACTTTGTCAAATTATTCGTTTTCAGAATGAGACTGTAGAGCTCGCTGTAATGACTCTTCAAATGAGGACCCCATTTCCCATAAACCCTTGCACACACGGGCGTCAGATAGCAGTCTTTGTGTTGAAGAGGAAGAATACTTCATCACGTGTCGATCACATATCAAACAAAACGTTTTGGCTGCTTCTGAAATCAGTAAAGAAACGAGTGAAGAAAACAGAAAAAGTCAAAGCAGAAGTGAAGAAGCCAGGCTCCCTGCTCTGCTCGTCTGCTCAGAGTTTCTTCAGGAGAGGAGCTGTTTCTTTGTTCTGCCTTTGAATCAGACGCACAAAATGAAAAACATGAGAGAGGAGCTGTGTCTTTGGGAATGTTTGCCTGAAACTTTTAGCAGCTTCAGCCTCGCTCGTCTCTTGTTTTTTTTTTTTTTTTTTTTGCTTCCCTGAATGGCTTGAACATTTTTTTCACCATCACTCTGGTGCCATAAAGCAGTCCATGCTGCTAGCTTGTATAGCAGAGCTCTCTTTTTCTCTTTGGAAACAGGAAGCTGATGGCAGAGCGAGGTGTGTGAACTCTGAGGAGAGGGAGAGTGTGATCTCTGTCTCATGGTGGACTTCAGGGCTTTGGATGTGATTTGCTTTGTTTCAGAGGCTTTTGGAGTTTGACATTCGTCCTGCATGTCAGCGCACGTCTGAGCTCCTGCTGAGCTTCAGAAGAACTCATTCAACACGAGTCAAACTCAGGAAGCCAAGCTCCTTTCTCCTGCTTTCAGTGTGTGTGTGTGTGTGTGTGTGTGTGTGTGTGTGTGTGTGTGTGCGTGCAGAGGACTTGGCATCCTTGCCTCAATCACAGAAGTTTATTTTCTCAGTAGTTTGTAAAATTGGAGCTCTCACAGGTACGATGGCAGGTGAAGGCCAACACACACACACACACACACACACACACACACACACACACAGTCTTCCTCACACACTCGTTTCCTCTGTTCAGCTGTGTTGAAATGTTGGCAGGTTTTTGGAAATGTGTCGGCTGCCGTGACTCTCCCTCCTCTCCGTCTTTCTCTCTTCCTCCCTCAACACTCCTTCTCTCTCTCGCTCTGCCTTTCCTTCTTTCCTCTCCTCTTTTCCTCTCCCTCCTCCTCTCTCCATCTCTCCACCAAAGTGAGACATTAGAGGCCTGACATGCTGGCTAGCAGCAAAGTTAGTGTGAAGAGCTGCTCATGTCCTGGACTGAGAAGGGAGCACAGGGCTTAAATGCTGCAAACGCTGACAGAAGGTGGCCACGCCGCAATAATCTACATCATAAAGGAACTCTCCAATGTTTGGGCCAAAATACCTTTTTTTTTCCAGCTGAGACAAGATGTTGGATACTGTTTTCACCTCTGTACATCCAGAGGTTCAGTTACATTTCCTGTTAGCTTAGCATGAAGACTTGAAGTCTATGGGAGTGGTTAGCCTAGCTCCGTTAAAGTGGAAAAATAAACCTTACAGCAGCTGTCTTATTTACACTTGTATCATGTGGATTTGAAATACGCACCTTAGATTTTTTTTTTTTTTTTTGTAAAAACAGGAGTTTATTTTTAGTTTTTATTTATTTTTATCATTTTTATGAAGACCTGGACCTCCAGACTCTTGACCAGTTTTTATCCACGTGCCATCAAAGAACTGAACTCGGTTAAATATCACCAGGCTGTGGAGAAATCTGGACACTGTGTAGTTATTTCATAGGCAATGTGCAATATAAACATATTCACTGGAGTGTGCAATATACTGTGCAGCAGTATTATTTTTGTCAGTGGGATTATTTCATCCCACTGACAGATGTTTCGTCATGTTTCACAGTTCCAGCTCTGTAATTACATCTGCTGTTAGTAACAAAGCACCACGTGTCATAGGTATGACTGAAAACTTTAGTGTGTGTGTGTGTGTGTGTGTGTGTGTGTGTGTGTGTGTGTGTGTGTGTGTGTGTGTGTTTTAGCCTTTCCTAATCTCGGAGAACATGTGGCCTCGGGGGTGTGTCCTGGACTGCCACAGGGGGCGCCACAGAGCCGTGTGTGGCAGCAACGGCAGGCTGTATAAATCTGTGTGTGCCTTTCAGAGGGCTCAGTGTGTCAACAGCCAGCTCCGCCCAGCACCGCGGGCCCACTGCTCCGGTACACACACACACACACACACACACACACACACACACACACACACACACACACAATCCAAATGTACAAATCTGTTTCCCGTGATTATGATTGTGTTGTTGTTGTTCTTTTCAGTTCTGAAGCCTGAATTGAACAGCCTGCTTGTGCAAAAAATCATTTTCCCTATTTTGTAAAAATTCAATTCACGTTCAGAAGTGAGTGTAATAATAGCAACTGTAATCTTTGGTGTGATGTCAAACAAAATTTTCAAAGAAAGATTTCTTGTGATGTTTTATACTTAATTTCGAAAGTTTTTTTTTTTTTATCATTTAACTATGTATTTATTTATTTATTTACTGTCATCAGTTTAGAAAGCAGAATTTTGTCATGATATTCCCAAAATCACCCCACAATCATGATATGATTCTGTTGAATATGATAAGAGAGAGAGAGAGAGTGCAAGTTTTTTATTGTACTTGGCAACTATTTTAACCCCAATAAACAAACACTCAAATGAGTTCATGTTCAGGTGCAGTATTTAATTTTTTTTGTTTACATGAAGAAGGAAGAAAAGCTCCCTCCCAAATTGGCAAAAAAAAAAAAAAAAACAACAACTCCAAAAGAGTCCAGGAGGCTCAGCCAAACACAGCACAGGGATGTGGAAGCAGCTGGACCAGCTAAACATGAGATTGTATGTCAGCGCTCATGATGTCTTAATTTCCCACATATTAATGATAGCATTAGCGCGCGCACACACACACACACACACACACATCTGACCCTCCTCGTCCTTGCAGATGCAGGCCAGTCTAAATGCCAGCTGGCCCGTGCTCAGGCTCTGGAGGCCAGCGCCCACAGCAGCAGCAGCAGCCATGTCAGCCCTGCGGCGGCCATCTTTGTGCCAGAGTGCGGCCCAGACGGCCACTTCCTGCAGGTTCAGTGTCACAACCAGACCGGCTACTGCTGGTGCTCCACTCCTGACGGCAAACCAGTCAGCGGGACCTCAGTCCTCCACCTGACGCCCGACTGCACAGGTCAGAGACAGACTGCAATCTGTCTGTAGCTTTTTAAAAATGTCAATATATTTATTTTTATTTTATTTATTTATTTAGAGGGGACAATGCACATTGATTAACATTACTGTAAATGCGCCAGTGTTAGCCACAGGCTAGTTTACAACCGCAGTCCTCCGGCATGATGTTAAAGAACCATTAAAATATACGGGACACAAGGGTCATAATACATAAAAACAAGGACACAGGAGACATAAAAATATATGGTTGCTAAATTAATTTTGCTGCCTTGGTGTAATGATTGTACACAAACACCATAATAAAAAAGGCTTGGTAGCCTCTGTCTCATGCCTGGGATGTTGTTAGTTCCAGTTTTTCTAAAAAAATAAAACCATATTTCCCATTAAATTTCTTTGCTTCCTGTTGCAAAAATCAATCTTTCCTTTTCGGTCAGTTTCTTCTGATTTACTTTATTGAAGAGGATAAATATTGAAAATGCATTTTCCATTGGCCTTCCATTCCTCCCACCATCTGCCACCTTGAACGGATGTTTTCCTCCTCTCTACACATTTGATCTACGGGAGCAGATGTGGACAGAAAAGCCATTTAAAATGCTTTGTCTACTATCTGCTATAGTGAAATGTGACTTTAGATGCAGCAGATGACATGTTTCTGCTGTTGTCTGAGTGGCTGCGTTACTGTGAATCCCCTGGCGTTCTCTGCAAGATGTGGCCACAAGCGCTGTGATTGGTCAGAGAAGAAGGCCTCACCCAACCATAATCCAAAATTTTACCAAGTGGGTCTGTCTTGTCCAGAAGTCTGGTGGGATTCCTAGTAATACTGAGTGACCACCTGTTGCAACCACAGTAAAAGAAAGGCATGCCTCATAGGTATGTACCTGAACCTGAATACGATATTCAGAAGTACACAAATAATGCTTTGATCCCGAATAGTTTTTCTGTCCGAAGTTTCTCCTCATTATTCAGGAGCTTTTTTATAAAGAAAAAAAAACATTTGGATGCGTGTTTTGAGCATGATTTTGAGCCACAAGCCCCGCCAAACGACTCGTTTCACTAGCAGAATTTGATCCATTCAGTCCGATTCCGTTTGGAAAGTCTAGAAGAGCCGCACGATTAAATTATTTTATTCCCGTTCTAGTTAGCTGAGAGCTTAACCGGAAGTTAGCCGGCGAGCTCAGCGGAAGTCTCTAGTGCGCCAACTTCCGGTTTCTTCCCGAATCTGAATAACAAATCCGAAGGTTTTTTTAAAAGCCCAATCCGAACCCGAATACAAATAGTGCAATGGCTGTACACCCCTAATGCCTAGTGTGCAAGAGAGGAAGTGCCCTCATGTGAAAGGCACGTTCGCTCACCTCGTGTCCAGCTGATGTTTGGCTGTTGTGTGGCCTGTGCTCTTTGGTGTGATGAATGGTACAACCTCCTGCTCGACTTGTGTCTGCCGTGCCGGTGTAACAGCCCAAAGTGTACCCCTAACCAGACTACACCCGGGGTATAGTCCAGTTTATACCCCGGGGTATACTTTTGGCCAGGCCAAACTATACTCCCCTAGGCCAAAGTATACCTCCCACTCAGACCAGGGGGGTTAAAGTGGGCTAGCCTGTTTCATACTCCGGGGTATATTCCAGTTTATACCCTGGGGCTAGGCCAGATTATACCCCTCTAGTCCATATTACATACACACACACACACTAGAGGGAGTTGTTTCAAAAGTCTAACAGATTTATTTATGTGTGGTCTGACATGCGGTAATTTCAGCAAACAATGGTGAGTCTCTCTCAATCTCTTTATAACATATAGATCAAACTATGTTAGTCCTACAAATGTCCTTTAGATCAGGAAGGTCGCTGGAGAACATCCTGTGTGTTAGAAAGCAAGGTTTTGCCGTAATTTCTGATGTTTTTAAGCTTAAGTATTCATTTGAAAAAACTAGCTAAAAGGGCTAAAAACTGGGTGCATTCGGAGAGGTTGATTCAATGTAGGTCTAGTTTCATAGGCCTAGTTGCAGATAAAAATAAATAAATAATGATTACCCTGACAAATTAAAATCCCTGGTGTATAAGCTGGACCAGCCCAGAATATACCCCGAGGTATAAAACAGACTAGCCCACTTTAACCCCCTGCCTGAGTCTGGGGGGTATAATTTGGCCTAGCCCAAAGTATACCCCAGGGTATAAACTGGGCTAGGATATTTTATACCCCGGAGTACAGTTGTCCCTTGCTCTAACGTGGTTCACCTTCCGCAGCCTTGCAGTTTCGCGGATTTTTTTTTTTTTGTGCAATTTTGCATGCTTTTTTTTTTTTTTTTTTTTTTTAACAGCGCATTGTGTTCTGCGTCCTGATTGGCTAAGGGAGAGCCTGCGCATTGTGTTCTGCGTCCTGATTGGCTAAGGGACTGTAGACCATTGTCAATCAATCTCCTCCGTGCCGTGTCTCCTGTACAGTACAGAATGCGTTCATTCTATAATACTGGACTTATTTTTCTATGAAGGTTTGAACTTTGAGAGTTTAAACAAGAGAGAAAAGTGAGAAAATGTTAATGCCTGTCTGAGAAAAGTGTATAAAGTGTGTAGTGAGGGGGTTTTACAGCCTTAAAACATCTAGAATAATTGTAGAAAATAAAGCTGACTACTTTGCGGATTCCGCCTATTGCGGGTTATTTTTAGAATGTAACTCCCGCGATAAACGAGGGACCACTGTATACTGTGGGCCCGGCCAAACTGTACCCGGGTACAGTGTGGCGTAGGGTTAATCTGGCCTGTTACACCGCTTCCAGCTCAGCGGGCGACGGCAGCCCTGCTGGCTAAGAAAGCTAACGTAAAGGTTTGAGCTTTCCAGCCCTCATGGAGAGAGGAGTGTGCTGCCTTGTGTATTTTATACTGAACATGTTGTCTGCCAGATGTCGAGTGTTACACGCCATTTTGAGACAAAACTGTCTCAACTGTCTCAAGGATGAGACAGACAAGGCAGAATCCATCAAAGGTCCAGGTATGGGAAGCAAGCCAGCGCCAGAGATGTTCATTTTCATGTGGTTACATAATTAAGCTTACTGTTAATGTTGATATGGCACACTAATTAACTAGACATTTTAAAACTACCACTTTGTATCAAAAAGGTTGTTGACCCTGGACTAGTATTTCTGTGCATGTGCATGTTGACCCGGACAGCACAACCTGCACCCCTCTGCTGGACTGGGCAGCCATGAACAGTTTTAGTATTTTGTGTGTTTGCCAGCCTCTGTTCTGTTCCTCTGTCCCCTGCAGATGCTCTCACCAAGATGGCTCAGACCACTGATGTGGATTCAGCTCCAGTCAGAGGTTAGAGACCGACTCACATGCTCTTTATCGTCCCCTTCATCGCAGTGTGCTTAGCGCTCCCTCAGACAGCTGTACGGTCTGCTCCACATCCACATCCAGACAGCAGCTCAGTGTGCGTCACGCTCACGGACACGGCAGTCAAGTGTGTTTCTTGTTAGGACGTTTTTCCTCGCGTGACGCCGCCCGTCCCTCTGCCAGACACACCAGCAGCAGCCTGACTGGTCACACACACTCGCTCGCCATGCCAAGACTGCAAATGTGTTTCCCTGCTCCGTCTCATTTTCTCTGTGTTCCCCTTCGACTCTTCAGGCTCCGTCTGTCACTTGTTTCTTATTACACTCTCTCCGACTTTCTGTCTCACTCCCTGCTCTCTTCCTGTCTGTCCACGCTTCTGTTCATCCAGTGCTGCTTGGATAGTGTGGAAAAAAAAAATATATGGCACTTTTCAAAACAGAGGAGCAAAGTGCTTCACAATCAGGAACAGTAAAAAAATACAAAAGAAATAGGGAGTAAGAAGAAAAAGGTGATGAGGATGATAATGAATAAAAGTAAGTCAATAAAAGTCAAAGATTCTGAAAAGTTTAGCAGTAAAATCAAGTTTTAAGACGAGATTTAAAAGATGAATGATATTGATACTAGATAATATTAAAACTATATCTGTGTATCAGTTTTTAGTGTCCTAAAATGTCCTAACTATAGCAGTTTTGATGAAAAACTGTGGGTGTGTGTGCGTTTGTGTTCCAGATGAGACAAGTGTACTGAGGCCCACGCTGGACCCCAGCAGACCTGCAGGTGACAGACTGACCCGCGGTTACACACCAACACAACAGGCAATGTGACACCAAGCACCAAGCAGACACTCCATTGTTTTAAGATCCACAGTTTTAAATATTCGTAGTTAGATATAAGTAGTTAGATCATTTTAGAGGAGAACAGGATGGCTTATGTCTGAGCAGACCAAGTGTAACAAGCGTTTGGCCGGTCACTGGTGTTAATTTCCCACTCGGGACATTTCATCAAATACCGGCACTTTGTCACGCCCTTCAGTGTGTGATACCGCAAAAGGCATCATCACAGGCAGCCTTTGGCGTCAGGATGAGATGCAGGGGCGTAGAGGAGGAGCTGAGGTGATCTGATGCACTATCAAGAGTCAACAGTCCATGTAGGGGACGTGAGACCGTTTTGGTGCCTAAACCTGAGCTTTCCCTAACCTTAAAGGAGTGCTCTGCCAGCTTTGTATCGTTACAGTGCACTGCAAAAACGCAAAATCTTACCAAGATTATTTGTCTTATTTCAAGTCAAAAATGTCTTATTTCCAGTCAAAATATCTCATTACACTTAAAATAAGACATGATCACCTCAGAAGTAACTTGTTTTTAGACAATTTTCACGTGTTTCAAGTGAAAATTCACTTGAAACAAGTGAAAATTTGCTTGTTTCATTGGCAAAATTTGCCAGTGGAAAAAGTGAAAATTCACTTGAAATAAGTGAAAATTAGCTAGAAACAAGAAACAAATTTTGCCAATGAAACAAGCAAATTTTCACTTGAAACAAGAGACAGTTGTGTAAAAACAAGTTACTTCTGAGGTGATCATGTCTTATTTTAAGTTTAATGAGATATTTTGACTAGGAATAAGATATTTTTGACTTGAAATAAGACAAATAATCTTGGTAAGATTTTGAGTTTTTGCAGTGTGTTGCTGTGTTTCCTGCACCCAGAGCTCCAGAGAACTACAGATCAGACTTCTGCAGGGAAACAAGGATGTCTGAAGTGCAACAGCAACCAACACAACAATGTTACAGCGTGAAAACACACAATGCACCTTTTTTAATGAGGTTCAAGGCTAGCTTTGCACATAATACCCTGCCTCAGTTTGTCAGTCGGCAGTGCATTCTGCTTGTTTTCTGTTCTCTGTTTTCTGCCTTCGGAGCTAAAGGGAACACCACAGCCCGTTTTCTCTGGTCGTGAAGCACCAAAAAAAAAAAAAATGCACTTTTCTACTGCAAAGGCAGCCCAGTTTTATGAAAAGAGCATCTTTCCAGCGTGGTTAAATCCAACATTTTCCCCAACCTGAACCAAACGATCTTGTTGCGTAAACCACACAACGTGACGCTGACGTGAGGTAAACACAAGACAGCCTCATGCGTCTCATCCCAGCACCTTTGGCTCTGGTATGAGAGCCCGAGGGGTCGTGACAAAGAGCGGCTATCTGACAGTGTGAGATGAGAAGGGGCTGGTGATTCTGAGGATGGGCTTTGATAATAACTGGATGGATGTGTTACCAGCACGTTGGGCCCCCCTGCTGTTTCACCGTGCTTAGGTGTACAGTGGATATCCTTAAAGGGACCCAAATACCAACAAAGTTATTCTCACACTTTCTTGCAGACAGTTTCTGTGTGATTTGGTGAAGTTTCCAGTCTGTCTCCATTCGCCTCAGTAAAACTGGGCAGGATGAGTATTTGTTTGTGGAACTCAAACCATCAAAAAGCTGAATTGAACTGAAGACCAACCGACCAACAACAGCTAACATAATCCAACACAACATAATCCACTGCCCTCAGGAGGTGACCCGTTTCCTCGGGAACTATTTCATGCTGGAGAACACCGACAGGCTTTCTCTTTGTGTCCCCGGTGAGTACAAACTCACAGGTGGATGGATACAGTTTGCTGGTGTTTCTTGACAGGAAATAGTTCACCTGTCTTTCTCCCCCCTCTCCCCCCTCTATGCGCTTGTGATGGAGCAGAAACATCTTGAAATATTGTTTAATATAATATTCCTTGTCGTGTCCAGAGCTGACGGCTCCTCCGCTCTGGGTGACCATCCTGCTGAACTCTGACCCCAAAGGGAACCGCTCGGTCCGACGACCCACCGGTAACACCTCGGCCTCGTTTCATCTTCCCTCCATTTCACTTCATCTTTTAAATACACGACCAGGAACAAATTTGTAGAGACATTTTTATTGGTCTTCATAAAAACTACTACTAATCCCCCATTTTCTTTATTTAAGTACGTAAATAATAGCAACTCAAGTGATAAGAATAAATAAATGAATTAAGATTAAAGATGAGAATTTGCCATTTAATAATGAGGGTCATTTATTTATCTGTGCTTACATGAGTGTGCGTGTGTGTGTGTGTGTGTTTGTGTGTGTGTGCAGACAGTCCGCAGACATGTGAGCGGGAGCGAGCATCACTGCTCTCTCAGATGCGCTCCGCCTGGCAGGAGGAACGTTTTGTCCCAGAATGCACCGCAGATGGCCGCTACAACCCCGTGCAGTGTCACGTTGCCACGGGTTACTGCTGGTGCGTCAGAGCCGACACCGGCCGGCCGCTGCCAGGCACCTCCGCCAGGTAACCAACCAGCCAATCAGATGAAAGAACCAATCAGCTAAGTAGTTCATCAGCTAGGTTTCAAACTCTGCTCCTCTTTCCTTTCCTTTCCTTTCCTTTCCTTTCCTTTCCTTTCCTTTCTATTTTGGAGTTACACAGGGACAGATACAATTACTCTGACAAACACAGTGTTTTATCTTTATTATTCAGGGCTGCACCAGTCACTGCCCCCTGCTGTGTTTTGGTTAAAGAAAGACTCAGGGGAATCAGACATGTCACACTTGGTTTGTTTTTCTCTCTCAGGGTTTTATCAGAGTTGTTGCCCCCCTCCCTCACTGGCGTGGGCTGAATTCCTTGGGGCCCAATAAAGTTTTTCATTCATTCATTGATTTCTCTGCCTCCTGAGGAGCAGCCCCATTATCTCCAGCTGAAGGATTTAGTTTCAAGCGCAGGGAGAGAAATTAGCTTCTTTCAGGAAGCAATTTTCCCCCCCTTTGATCTGGTTTTCACAGAGACATGTAGATCTTCTGGCATTTTAAAATGATACATTTGCTTTGCATTTTGGCAAATATGGATTCAGTTTGTAGGATTTCTTTTTTATTTTAAATCATGTTATACCATCACAGAAAACAGAGTGGCAGTCAGAGACATTTTCTGCCGCTCCGGGCTGTGGATGCGGCTGTTTTGATCAAAAACGTTCATTTTGTTCTCACCCAGAATGCACTGGCATGTAAACTTTTAGAACTGTGTTTATGGCTCCCACAAATAACCTACGGTGGCCTAGGGGGGACAGTAGTGGCATTCCCGCATAATCACAAAATCAACTCAGTGAAAAAAATGTGAGCAGGGTGAATTGCAATTAAGTACACTCCCAAGTATCAGGCCTTTCTGCTCTTCTCTGCTTTCATATGAATTTCATAAACTGACCCTGCTATGTACTTTTAGGAAGGACAGATTGTTGCATTGTGTTCAGAGTGCAGCATTTGAAAAAACACACATGGTTACACTTTCCAAAATAAGACAGTGTAAGCGAAATGTGGTCTGGTTCATTGGGTAACAGCACAAGAAAAAATTCACATAGGAAAGTTTCATCCTGACAGTTTGAGCCTCGTCATGATGGGCTGTGCACGTGAACACCAGGATGCACGGCCTTTAACAGCTCTGCGGCGATTCATAAACCTATTTCTGCCTCTGTCTGTTTGTAGGAATCGCGTCCCAGAATGCACTGGGGCAGAGGAGGCACAGACAGACAGGAGGTACAGAGAGAAGCCACTGCCTGGTAAACACAGCTGCTAATAAATAAACACCTAGGCTGACATTCTTCCACACATCACACGCTCTCAGACACACGGGCCGATGTTTTCATCGAAGCCACTGATACCCACCGTTTGGTGCTGATATTCTTTATGAGTAAATATGGTTGGAATGGAATTTTCATGCCAAAAATGACACATATTCACCATTTGCTTTGTAATTTTAATAATGTTGTTACATTCCATAATTACATTAATTGTAATTTTAGGAGCAGAAAAGTCCCTGAAACAGCATTTAGACCATGAGGAGACACTAATGAAAATGTTTTTTGTATTCACATTAATATTTATATTACTCAGGGTTTTCATAGGCCCTTAAAAATCTATTTAAGTCTATAAAACTTTTTAATGTGCTTTGGGGAAATCTTGGTACAGATTACACTGTGACAAAAAAAAAAAAAAAAAAAAAGTCTTATGGCTCTTCTCCACTTCATGGTACCAGCTCAACTCAGCCACTCCCGTTTTTGGTTTTCCATCAGGTGAAAGTCGGGGACAGAACCTGGTCCCTTGTATGTTTTTTGGGACCTCCTCCGTCCATGTTCTGAGCAGCCCAGCTGATAGATCTCTGATCGATCAGAGACATATTGAACAGCCCTGTGTGCCAGACTTGTAACACTTGTGTCATAGTTGATAATCTATCAATAAAATAAAATATTTTTAAATTTTTTTTTCCAGTGACTCTCTTAGTTACATTAATATTGTTCATGTGAAGCAGCCATTTTGAGTTGGTCTTTTTAATTTTTTAAAACTAAACACTCCTGGGGCCTGTGACAGAGAAGGGAGCGGCGCCTCGAGGAGGTGACGTCTGCTGTGGAAACCGGCGTGCAGAGAAGTAAAGCGAGTGGAGTCGAGCTGGTACCATGCTCTGGGAGAGGGCCATTAAAACTGAACTTGTTGAAACCTGCAGATTATTCTTCAAGGTAGTAAATGCAGACTGATACATGTAAATTAGAGTTCTCATTTTCAGCCCGAACCCGACCCGACCCGTTTAAAATTTACGTGAATTGGGCGGGTCGGGTCGGGCTTCGGGTTCTGCGGGGGATTTTTTTTTAATAAAAAAAAAAATAGAATTATGTGTTCTGTTATTGATTATGACGTTTCATTTTTATGTGACTGGTGGAGAGAGTGAGAGACTGGATTGGATTTGGAGGCTAAACTTTCAGTGACAGACAGACAACCAGCTGTGCGAGTGCAGAGCAAACAAGTGAGAGAGAGTTGCAGTTGTCCGTTCTCTCACTACTAGAATTTCAGCCACCGGCTCTGCTAAGTAATGGCGAATTTAGCGATTTTTTTTTTTTTCTTCGGGCTTTATCGGGCTGTCGGGCCTAAAGTTCGGCTAATTAGTCGGGTCGGGTTGGGCCTCGGGCTAGCCCAGTGGGGCCCGGGTCGGGTCTTAATTTTCAGGCCCGATGAGAACTTTAATGTAAATGGCCAGTAGGCTTTTGATTCAAAGATCTATTCTGTTCTCTTCTCTGCTGTCCTCCTCTGCCAGGCTGCCCGGGCGCTCGTAAGAAGGAGTTCCTGCAGAGTTTGGTCAGAGCCTTGCAGCTGGAAGCAGAGCATGCTGGGAAACTGAGTTCTCACCGGTAAGTTTAACCGTAAAACTCTAGTAACGATACATGTGATTGTGGTTTAATTGTGAAATAATGGATGAGGTGCAAGTTACAAAAAAGGATCAAGTTGCAGGTGTCTACTTGTGTTGTCATGACAACGAGGTAGGCTATTTGGGCAGCTGAGCGGTTTCTGTATAACAGCTAACATTTCAAAATGATCCGTGTTTCACACGCAAATGACTTTGTGTTTGTTGAAGTGGAAATTCTCAGGTTGCTTTCTTGCTAAGCGCGCATTGCTGTGGTGTTTCTGCACCGCACCTCCACAAGATCACCTGACAATCAAACAGTGTGGGCGGGGCATATGTTTTCTGTTGATGGAGTTTGAGTCTCTGTAAACTGGGGCTGTTGCTGCTCCTGTATAATCATCTGTATGCGCAGGACCATGGTGTTTGATTTGTAAGTGCGGTAGCAGAGTTATTGGATCTTTTTATGTTCAGTTTGAAAAAAACAACAACAAAAGAAATGTGCCGTGTGTTTACGTGCCTCAGTGAACTGCCACAACGAGCAGAAATGTGGTTTTGATCTTCAGGTTTTGCTCAGTGTGAGTATGAGCTCACTCCGATAAATCTAACAAGAAAAAGATGTTTGCATGATAACAGCGGGAGAACGGCTGTAATTGCGTTGTGTTTGTGTTGTGTGTTTTTCAGATTCAAGTGTGTGACCTGCCACGTCATAGTTTTTGCAGTTTCTCACTGTGTCTCACTGCCTTAAAGTCGCCCTCCAGACATTGATTAAACCCTTAAAAAATCATCTCCGTTCATCAATATTACATATTTGCAAGTTTTCTTCATGAAAAAAACTTCCCTACATGCCTTAAAACAGCTTAGATATAAACTTTGCTTTCATTTAGTATGCGCAGATCTATGAATATGCAAATAGTTTCAGGCCAGGCCCCCTGCCTGCTCACATACTGGCTTGTAACTTGTTTCATATTTTGTAATCTATCCATGTAAAAAAAAAAAATCAGCAAATCTTTTAGTTACACCAGTATTGCTCATGCGTAGCAGCCGTTTGGAGCTGGGTTTCTCGACTTTTCTGTAAATAAAACATGAGCAGCAGTGGCAGGGCTGGTGCTGACGGTATGGAGAGCACCAGCCAGTCAGAGGACGGGATTGGTTCCTTCGGTTCATGACCTGGTGAACCTTGGCTGTCTGAATCGGTCTGTTTGATCCTGTCCGTGGCACACTGCAGTTTCAAAGTGGAAAAACTCAGCCGTGGTGTTGACTGCTGATTTTGCGCCTGAGGCATGAAAAACACCACACTGAAATGTTAACGAGGTTAAAAACTTGGTTTTCATTGGAGGGGGGGCTTTAATAATGCAGTATGTCCTCGTGTGCGCCGGGCGCTGGCGTGTGTCTGCCCAGCACGAGCGCCAAAGGAACGCCAAATTCACATGTCCATCAAACAACATGAGCCTTACGGAGCGCCTGATGAACTGATGGAGAGTTGGGGAATGAAAGAAAACCCCAGTCACCTCCTTCCCTCCGTCACTCTTGCTGTGTCTTCATTTACAAACATCCCTCTCTTCCTTCTCTTCTCGTCCTCTTAATGTATCTTTTCATCCTCTCCCTCTTTCTCCTCTCATTTTCCCCTCCTAGTGGGGCGGCTTAGCTCAATATATCACAACAATCGTTCATTTTGTGATAAAAGCATAAAATTTGGTAGATGTGTTGGTGGATATATTTCAAACAAATCTGGATATTGGGCCATCACAAAATCGCCCCCTAGTGGCCATAGCAGGCATTTGATTTGTTAAAATGAATAAAAATATTAAAATGATTCATTAAAATATTTTAGAAATGTAAATACACATTAAATTAAGAAAAAATACAGTTATACACACTCAGTATCGCAAACACTTTCTGCCCCCACCACCACAACCACCACTGCAAGCCAGCTAGCCAACGAGCTGGCTAGCATATAGTCAGGACCGAAAATTGAAAAAGCCCCTTAGAAAACATGGTAGGCATTTTTGAGGAAAAGCACTTTATCTGTTGTTTCTGTATGATTATTTAATGCTGAATCCATTTCTGCCGTATGCCAAGTTGTAAAGGTTACCGTTTAGTCATAATTATTGATTAATTAGCATAGCTATTGAGTAGTCGCCCAAAGTTAGAAATGGCTATCAGTTTCCTATTTGTCAATATTCTATATATGATGTTTGGTATCATTGTTAAGGGGACCTGCTCAGCTTTCATTTAAGCCCATGGGTGTCTCTTTCTGACAAACACAGAGGTCACATGACCTCCTTAAACCATAAATTACACACATTTTCCCACATTTTTCGCCTAAACTATATAGTTTCTTTTAACCCGACTCAGGCCCATTCACCTCCATTCATTCTCCAGCATTGCGTAAAAACGACCTCACCAATTGTTTACTGTAGATATAATGATATTATTACTAATACAAATGTAATAATAATCAGAGGCCAGGTAGACATTTTTCATCAATTTAATTAATTAGTAAAAATTAACTGAACGTGGCCACTAATTAATGGGATTGAGGAGTCACGTCCTCCGTTAAGGAGGCAGAGGCTGAGGACCCAGAGGTAGACTCGTCCATCACCCAAGCTGAGGTCACTGAGGTGGTTTGTAAGCTCCTCAGTGGCAGGGCGGCGGGGGTGGATGAGATCCGCCCTGAGTATCTCAAGTCTCTGGATGTTGTGGGGCTGTCTTGGCTGACACGCCTCTGCAACATCGCGTGGCGGTTGGGGACAGTACCTCTGGAGTGGCAGACCGGGGTGGTGGTCCCTCTTTATAAGAAGGGGGACCGGAGGGTGTGTTCCAACTACAGGGGGATCACACTCCTCAGCCTACCTGGGAAAGTCTACTCCAGGGTGCTGGAGAGGAGGATTCGGCCGATAGTCGAACCTCGGATTCAGGAGGAACAATGCGGTTTTCGTCCCGGCCGCGGAACACTGGACCAGCTCTATACCCTCCGGAGGGTGCTCGAGGGTTCGTGGGAGTTTGCCCAACCAGTCTACATGTGTTTTGTGGATCTGGAGAAGGCATTCGACCGTGTCCCTCGTGGTGCCCTGTGGGGGGTGCTCCGGGAGTATGGGGTCCGAGGCCCTTTGCTAAGGGCTGTTCGGTCCCTGTACGACCGGAGCAGGAGCTTGGTTCGCATTGCCGGCGATAAGTCGGACCTGTTCCCAGTGCATGTTGGACTCCGGCAGGGCTGTCCTTTATCACCGGTTCTGTTCATAATCTTTATGGACAGAATTTCTAGGCACAGCCGGGGGCCGGAGGGAGTCCTGTTTGGGAGCCACAGGATTTCATCGCTGCTTTTTGCAGATGATGTTGTCCTGTTGGCCCCATCGATGCAGGACCTTCAGCAGGCACTGGGGCGGTTCGCAGCCGAGTGTGAAGCGGCGGGGATGAGAATCAGCACCTCCAAATCCGAGGCCATGGTTCTCGACCGGAAAAAGGTGGCATGCCCTCTCCAGGTTGGTGGAGAAGTCCTGCCTCAAGTGGAGGAGTTCAAGTATCTCGGGGTCTTGTTCACGAGTGAGGGAAGGATGGAGCGTGAGATTGACAGGCGGATCGGTGCAGCCTCCGCAGTGATGCGGTCGGTGTACCGGTCCGTCGTGGTGAAGAAGGAGCTGAGCCGAAAGGCGAAGCTCTCAATTTACCAGTCAATCTACGTTCCTACCCTCACCTATGGTCATGAGCTTTGGGTAATGACCGAAAGGACAAGATCGCGGATACAAGCGGCTGAAATGAGTTTCCTTCGCAGGGTGGCCGGGCGCTCCCTTAGAGATAGGGTGAGGAGCTCAGTCACTCGGGAGGAGCTCGGAGTAGAGCCGCTGCTCCTCCGCATCGAGAGGAACCAGTTGAGGTGGCTCGGGCATCTGTTCCGGATGCCCCCTGGACGCCTCCCTGGGGAGGTGTTCCGGGCATGCCCCACCGGGAGGAGGCCCCGGGGAAGACCCAGGACACGCTGGAGGGACTATGTCTCTCGGCTGGCCTGGGAACGCCTTGGGGTTCCCCCCGAGGAGCTGGCGGAAGTGTCTGGGGAGAGGGAAGTCTGGGCGTCCCTGCTTAGACTGCTGCCCCCGCGACCCGGTCCCGGATAAGCGGTAGAAGATGGATGGATGGATGGCCACTAATTAATACAAATATGGATGATAATGATTGGATCAAAACAGCAGTGCATTACAATTTTTTTGTGATCACATTTTTTCTTCTTCAGTGCATTACATATTCATGCAAAGGTCACTCAGAATAAAAAATTGCAGTGGCCCAATATCCAGATTCATTCAACATATATTCAGCAATGAGCGTACCAAATTTGGTGCTTTTATCACAAAATGAACGATAGTTTAGCTATGCCGCCCCACTACTCCCTCTCTCTTTGTCTTTTGCGCTTTCTTACTGTCTGTAGTGTGTGTCAGACAGCACACAAACACACATTTCAGATCCTTAATTTCCCTCCCAGCAGCATTTTCCCACCTGATCATATTTGTTTTTTATGAATCCCCGGCTCGCTTGTTGTGTTGGTCAGATACAGAAATGGAAGCTTGCAGGTTGAAGTGATGAAGACGCAGCAGCCACCTGGCGAGTGTTCATTTGTAAAAGACTGGCTGGTGACATCAGATGCTTGTTGAACTCTGCGTGAATCTCGTGAATAGAGCCGCTTGGGTTTGTGTGGTTGTTGAGGCGGCAGCGGCGAGGAGCAGCGTGTGAAGAGAGGCGGGGATCTGACTGCACATGTCAGCAGGTCGCTGTCGCCTCGCGCTGTGTTAAGTGGATGCTCCCTGTCGTGGCGGCTGTAAACAATAATCCCACTCAACTCCCGATGTGAAATCCTGTGGCTTCTCTCATTTTTATGCAGTTCATGTCAGGACGAGAGAGCAGAGGTTTCTGTTCGTTCCCATGTGTTCTGCATGTTTTTGATGCCACTGCAACCCACGAAATCTGTAACAAATAACTCCCCATTTGGAGTTTCCAAAGCAAAATACCAATATGTACAGGTATCAGAGCAAATAAAGTTTAAACATGTAAAAATTTGTGCAGAAGGAGTTGACACTGGTGATTCAGATTTTTCAATATGTGAAACAAACACAAGAGTAAAGCAGGTAAAGTCATCACATAAAAACAAAACAGTAAAAAAAACAAAAAAACAAAAAAAACATTTAAATCTGTGATGGTAAAAGTACAGTCACAAAAACTGTGTTTAATGGCATTTTCATATCTATAAGATCTTGGAATGGTCCATTTAAATTGGTGGATGCTGGTATTGATCCATGTCTTTTTAGCACTGCCACAGCTGCAGGTCAAACTTGTGATATTTTGCAGGCTAAACAGCAGGTGGCAGCAGTGTGTCGCAGTGTGTGCTGCATCCAGCCTGCTGAAAACGCCTAAAAGCCTGCAAGTGAAAAAGCAGTCTGAAATTACCATGGGTCAGCTGTTTGCATTTTGATCTGCCAGGAGGGGAGAAAGAGGTGGAAAAAAGAAGAAAAAAAAGAAATTCAGTCACTCACACTATAAATACTAATATACATTATCACTGTGAAGCAAACAAATAAAACAAATTAAAAAAAAAATAAATCCCACAGTTCGGACTGTTTGATATGGACAAAATCTTCTATCATGATATGGATCATTTCATATCTTAATAACAACATGTATCACAATATAGTATGTTTTCTGTAAATTTGGTTTAAAAAGTGAGAAGAGGAAATCTGCCTGCCTAAACACCCCCAACTTTGCATAAAGTTCAGAAAGCCCAGACTAAACCATCTTTCTCATCAAATCTGATGAAGAGATTGTGACTAACAGCAGCAGTAAGACATTATTCGAATATGTAGCCTGTGAAGTCAGAAGTGGACCACAGTTAGGTAGCTTCAGCTGAAACAGCGCCTGGACCAGCCGCTGTCACGCCTTCAGGCTAGAATCATTTTTCTACACAGAGAGAGGAACAGTGCTGGTTAGAACGGTTTGTTGGGCATTTGAATAAATTTGTGAATTTTGTCCGGTGGGTCAGCCAGGCAGGGAGTCCAGAGGCACATTCAGATTCATGGCATGTAACGTGCTGGGGGGAAGCTGGGCAGTCGAGCCTGAAGAGAAAACTTACTGAAAGGAAATCACTTTTCCCCTCTCCAGTCCTGGCAGCCTGAGAGGTTCACTGCACTTTATCCAACTTTTTCACTCAGTTGGTGTCACTCAGTTCTCGCCCTTCTGTCTTGTTTCCACCAGGGCCTTACAGACGACTCCCTCCAACTCCACGTATTCATCCGCAGCTCCTCCAACCTCCTCCTCCTCCTCCTCCCCTCCTGCTGCTCCAGAGGCGGTGGACTCCTCTGGACCCGAGGCGGCGCTGCGCTGGCACTTTGCCCAGCTGGACGTGGACTCCAGCGGGGCTCTGAGCGAGCGCGAGGCTCGGCCGCTGCGGCAGTACCTCCGCCGGAGGCTGAGGCCGCGGCGCTGCGCCAAGAAGTTTGCTCAGTACTGTGACAGAGACGCAGACCGGAGCCTGACGCTGGAGGAGCTGAGGGTCTGCCTGGGCCTCTGAGGTGTGTTACAACTCAGTCTGTGTGTGTGTGTGTGTGTGTAGTCCACATGTCCCCTTGAAGCAGAGGACAAAGAGTGTAGCATTTTGTTTGTTGGTTTGGAGTGAGGATAATCAAACCTGCTCTGGTAAAATTTCATAAAGTGAAAACGACGGCTTAAAATGGAAAAAAAGTGAGAGAAGTCTGTTTTCCCACCAGAACTAAGCACAGCTAGAGACAGACACTAGTTTGACAGCGACTACATTTACATGCACTGCACACCATATTCCCATTCAGGTCAATATTCTGGTTAAGGTATTTTTCTGAATAAGGTGTTTATATGCACTGCAGTAACTGGAATATTCTGTTTACATGTTACTTGGCATGTTCCCGTGTTTCAGTGTATTCCACTCTCTTATGCAATGCAACACTCAACCTGCAGGGGGCAGCATCTGATCTGCTGGAAATACAGACGACGAAGACGAAGCTCTCACTATTTCTGTGTTTTCTCCCATCGATATACTTCATGATACTGAAGTCTTTCATTAGCTGAAGGCAGACTGCAGTCTCCTGGCTCTTGCTGCTGTTCTCCATGACATTCTCCCTGCTTGCAGTAACCATAGCAACAAAGACACCCCAGGATTCCTTGTGAATCGAGCATGCGCAGACGTAACTGAATATTCCGGTATGGGGCGTTTTCCGATTAAGGGGTTTACATGGCACAATATTCTGGTTAAAACAGGCATATGCCAGGGGTCTTATTCGGAATTTTCTTCAACCAGAATATGACCTTAATCTGGTTTGATGCGTGTTTACATGACTCGTGCACAACCGGAATATTGAGGATATTGTGAATAATACAGGAATACGGTGTGCATGTAAACGTGCTCATTAAAGGAACAAGGTGGAAGGTAAAGACAAGTGTACTGTCAGTGCTGTCCATCCAGCTTTATTTCTCAAGTCAAGCTGAGGTGTTCTGTGTTGATGAATTTTCAGTTTATAACTGTTTTTTTAATTAATCTTATTTAAGCATGAATAAAACGTCACCCTAGTAGTAATATTTAGATAAATATTTACATTTTTCTCTTGCTTAAAGCAGTGTGGTTGTTTTTTAGGTCAGCGCATTAAAATGTGAGTTAACTGGTATTTTCAAAGATGTGGCTGATTTTTTTTTTTTTTTTTTTTTCTCACAATTTTTACAAATAAGATATTAAACACCAGACAAGAGGATGAAATATGCAGTTTGTGTTGGCAAATCTTCCAGGAGAAACTGGCAGGGTGATGGAGGCTGAAGAGAGAGGAGAGAGAGGAATAACATGTTGGTCTGGTCTCTGTTACACTTTGATGTGACGCAACGAGGAGGTGAAGACAAACAGACACATGAAGGGAAGTTTACCATAAAACAGAAAACTCCACTTTCGTCTGCAGTTGATTTTTTTTGTCTGTTAGAGTAATAGTTCACATCTTGTTGCAGCCACGATCGTCTTCTGTTTTGTTCTGTTCTCAAACTGATTAATTTTCGGGCCAGTCAGCCTCAAGAGGGCGTGGCAGTGGGCGGGGCTTAGTTCAGACAGGGACGCAGTTTCCAAACACGTCCTCGTTACCCCACCAAGTCATGGGTCAAGGCGGCACTGACCAGCTCTCCGTGTTGACTGGTCAAAAGGGGCGTAGGGGCTCAGCCCAGCTGCCACCTTGGTGGAGGTGTGGACTCTGCTGACTCTCTGCATGTTTGTTAAAGCAGTTCAGTCAACAAGAAAATAAACCTTTTACCTTCTCCTGTGTTAATATGTTAGAAAGGTTTTTCTATTCTATTCAATTCTATTCCATTCTATTCTGTTTCTCCTGGCACACGGCTGTAGGCCATCATTATTTGAAAGTTAAGAGCTGGGACAGTGTGTGTGTGTGTGTGTGTGTGTGCATGGAACAGATATGGAGTTGTTTTTGCCTCAGTGTGCACACTGGTTCCACACACACAAACACACACGTCTCCCCGCCAGTGCTCTCGCTGAGATAAAAGCGTCTTTCTCCGGGCTGCAGGGTCCCAGGGGTGCTGCGGGCTGCGGGCCAGCCACCAGACAAATTACACCCGCCCGCGCCCGCCTGTTTATGTACCTTCATGAAACGAAAACAACTCGGACAGACGCAGAGCGGCCGGCCTGTCAGCGAGCCTTCAGTCACTGCCCGGCCTCGATCAAGCTGCCAGACTGATCTGACAGCTGAGAGGGGCGCAGGGGAGTGTGTGTGTGTGTGTGTGTGTGTATTTTGAGAGTGGGTTGGTTGCCAGCTCACTATTCAACCTGCCTCACACAAGGATTTCTTTTCCACATGCATATTTATGGCATTTTTTCTTGACATAACCAAACACAACATGTGCTGCTGGGTGGAGACTCTGGATCACAAGTGTCTTTGCCACTGAGCTGCATGAAGCTGCATCAGACAGACAACACAAAACAGAGGACACAGAGCAGACAACATCATTCTAACATGAAGGCAAACGGGTCCTGCTCAGACCTGGTATTGATATCCACACACAGACAGATCCACATTATGTCTGATTCAGCTGAGGCAGCTTGTAGTTCACACCTGGGAATTACCACATCCCTGCTCTATGTGCAAATACTTACTACATGATTTCGGTTCCTGTGCCCTTCACTCAAAATCAAAACAATTCAGGCAAATCAGGGGCACATCTAGAGAAATATTCATGGGCGGGCTAACGGGTGGAATGGAAATTTTACAACATGTTAGATTGATAGATAGATGTTTAGTGTTGGAAAATTTTAATTATCTGACGGGTAATACTTCACAATACTGCTCAATAATAAATCTGTGATTGTACAAGGAGGAAGCAGGAACAAATTAATAACACTAGAGCAACACTTCAGTCACTGCTACAGCATTCCTGTTAACAAGGTTAGTCAGCCAGTAGGTGATAGCAAACTGATGATAGAGGAGTTCACTATTAACTAATCAATAGTTAATGGATCTTAATGACACAGATGATGCTTCATTGATTGTGGGTTGTTTAGACTCACTGCTGCTGCTCTGGCATGCTGGCAAAACGACTAGTCCTTTGTGAATGTCTTTGCCCTTTGGTTCCTCTACTGCTGAAATATTAA
Source organism: Myripristis murdjan (assembly GCF_902150065.1). Taxonomy (NCBI): domain Eukaryota; kingdom Metazoa; phylum Chordata; class Actinopteri; order Holocentriformes; family Holocentridae; genus Myripristis; species Myripristis murdjan. Next base: position 3,559,725 of record NC_043992.1, on the reverse strand, counting down.
CATGATCAAATTATTAGATAGTACTGTAGTTAACATTCTGTTCAATTCAAATGCTATCTTGCACAAACAAATGTGACACAAAGAAAACAAGACATAAACTGTGCAAGGAGAGGCAGAAAGCTCGCTTGGACTTACATATATTTAAGCCCTCAAATATTAAATTAAATATTAATGTGTTCTTCTGATGTGTCTTTCATTTTTTGTCATTTTGTTATGTTATGTAGTATTAATTATCACCAGCCCAATTTGCCCTATAGATCCCCTGGCTAGCTCCCTCTGTATGTTCCCTCCCTCTATGTGTTCTCTATATTACCCTATCAAATAAATAGTTGCCAAAGACAAAATCAAAACCACATATAAACCTCATGGGGTTTTAAATCTCACCTGCACAATCTGTTGTATTATGATACTTTGTTCCTCTGCATTGTGCAAAAAAAATAAATAAATAAACAAAATGATCAGAAAATTCCCTTATGTAAGCAAAACAGCAACTGATCAGTCATCATCAGCATTCATTCAGTATTGGTGAAATATTGACTTACCACTAAGGAGTAGTCAAATATACCGCTCAAATATAAATATATATAAAGTGTTTATCTGTATTTGTGATCAAATACATACATTTGTATTGCTTTCTTGCAAAGATTATTTTCATTATTTATAGGTAATGCAGAGATGAGTTTTGAAGAGGACTCAACTCCTAAACTCCGCAAAACACAACAGAGAAAAAAGAACAAGGTCTTCCTGTGTGGATAGTGGAGTTCCACTTTGATGACTGAGGTGTTAATAGAGTGCTCTTCATTTGCCACTGCTTCATCCTCACAAATTACCTGCCAATTATGTTACGGCATTATAGAGTGCTACGTTTCCATCTGCTAATGTGCTCTCTAATAAGCTGAAGATAGAGGGAAACTCTATCTGGAGCTGCTATGAAATACAGTTAAACGGCTGCAAACCATTTTCTTTTTCAATTAAGCTCTGCAGTTTTTAAATCCTGACTGAAATTCTAATGCAGTGATCCAATTTACGCTTGAATTGTCTTGTATTACAGTGAACATTCTCTAATAATCCGTTTATGCAAACAAGACGGCCACCCCTCGTTTCATTTTCATAGAGCCAGAAAGTGAGGGTCATTTAATTTCAACATGCCTCAAATGATTTGTGTTTTCAGTCTCAACGTGAAGTGAGAGAGAGAAGAGGTGAGATGGAGGGAGAGGAAGAGGTGTGACTCTTGTTTCACACACTGGGTTTTTAATCAGAGTTGAACTGATTAGCCGATTAATTAATAAATTTACTGATGGAAAATTAATTGATGGTAATTTGGATAACTGACTAAGTGATTCAGTCATTTGTTCAGTAAAAAACCCCCAGCATTTAATTTACTCTTCATATTTGGGTTTCTGATCATTTTCTATGAGACAATAATTTTGACTCTTTATAGAATATATAACCAATCAATTCATTAAAAAAAATATTAGCTGTAGAAAATAATCATTAGTTGCAGGCCTAGATCAGAGTGTATACCTTGTCATGTAGTACATTTATATGCACAGAAGAAATCAGATTATTGTAAGTAATCAGGTTATGGCAGCAAATCAGGAAATGCATTTATATACAAATTATCAGTTCTCACACACTGAAAATTCTGTTCATCGCCATCACCCCGCCCCACTGCTCCGGGGCCCTGCCACCTTTAATCCCTCTCAGCCAGTTGCTTTGTCTGCATTGGGGAAAATAGTCAGGCACATAAAACTCACAGCCACCCCCATGATGTTGTGCCCACCCATCTCATAAAGCAAAATTTTGATCTAAGTGGCACCAGCGTTCAAGTTAAAATTAATTCTTGCCATCTTAGATCTTCGTGCCGCCTTTGATACTGTGGATCCTGACATCCTGTTGACGTGTCTCAAACGGTGGGTCGGTATTAAAAATACAGCACTGACCTAGTTTAAATCCAGTCTCCAAATCCAGTCTTAGGACTTTCTCAGTGGCTATGGGGCAGGTTTCCGCCTCATCTGCTCCAGTCACCTATGGAGTCCCCCAGGGATCCATCCTGGGGCCAATGCTTTTCTGTTACCTCTTGGTGATGTATAACATATCCTGTCACTTTTACACTGATGATTCACAGCTGTACCTCCCACTAAAATCTAGGGATTCCTTCCAGCCTCTCCTAGACTGTCTTGAGGACATTAAAGGCTGGGTGGCAAATGTTTTCCTTCAGTTAAACAATAACAAAACTGAAGTAATTATCTTTTGTCTTCTGTAAGTTCAGTGTGTTACCTTTGATTCCAAATTCTGTTTTGACAAACAATTCTGTTGTTAAAAATAGTTCCCACCTGTTAAAAATGATCTCCAAACTCAAGTGTGTCCTTTACCTTGACCTTCCCCAGTCTTCATTATCTAGCCGGCGGAGGGTCCAAAATGCTAAAATGCAGCTGCAAGGTTGTTGATTTGTGCCAAAAAGTACTGAACACATCAACCCAGTCCCAGCCTCTCTTCACTGGCTTCCTGTCCATTTTAGGATTCAGGATTCATTTCCCTATATTTTCATCAAAGCAAGCATTGACAAACAATAATCATGCATTCTTCAATGGACAGGAATGAACGAACAGGACATTTTTACTCTTCTGAGCATGTACAGTGTGTATTTATTGTGTTTATCATGTCAGTTTCCTCATCCAAAACCTGTTCAGAGGCTATAGATGGTGCAATAATCAGGTTTCTCCAGGAGAAATCTAGCCGCCTTATCCCGATTTCTCTTAATCCCTTTAATCTGATTATGGAAATCGGCATCCTCATTTACATGGCACTTGAGAAAATGGATATCTGCCGCATGAGGGAAGATAACCTGATTATCAAAAGAAATGTAAACGCAGTAATTGGTTGGGTTGATTCCTGTAAACTGCCATGAAGTCCCCTTAAAAAACACACCAAACTCATACATGATCGCTGTTTGTATGTGTTTTGAATAAAAGTGTCAGCTAAACATTGATGGACAATGACCTGGGTATGACCTAATAGCATTTCAATGCTATTTGTGTCATCGCCTGTTTAATAAACAAATGACGAGGTTTGCCAACAGAGCTTGTGAAAGATATTTTTTTCTTACAGGCCCTGACACGTTGTGATGATGAACAGGTGGGCCTTGGGGTGGAAAACGTTGAGAGTCTCTGAATAATGATTGCATTTTGTCAACACTTTTCTGCTTTGATGTGTGTTTTGTCGATAAAATTTTGATTTTTACCTGTTGTTTTGTTTTGTTTGTTCGGCCATTACTGCTGTGTTAAAGCCTCTCTCATCTCAACCCCCTGTCAGATAAATTATTAGTGTTTTTGTGCTGTGGGGCAGTGGAAATCAGACATATTGCTGCTCCATTAATTGTGCAGTATATTTTATAAATAATCCATATGTGTTACAGCATGTGTTAAATTTTCAAGTGGATTTTATTTTTAAAGAGGTCTTTGATTGTTTTCGTTGTCATTAATTTCTGTCTTTCTTTCTTTCCTCCAGAGTCTGAGCCACAAAGAGCAACAGGAGACATTCACCTGAAGCCACATGGTTCACCTCTCCTTCTATTACCACTTGGTCATCACCTTGATCCCTACCTCCTTCCCTTGGTCTGTTCCTTCTCATTCCCTGAATCCTTACACCCTCCCTTAGTTTTTACCTCTTTCTAATCTGTAGCTTAGTTTCTTACCATCCCTACCTCATTCCCTTGGTCTCTTCTTTCTATAAATCGTTATTCCCTTACATTGAGTCCTACCTCCTTCCCTTAATCCCTAAAAACTTCCCTCATTTCCCATCACCTCTCCTCATTCCCCACCTCCTTCCCTTAATTTTCCCTTCCCTTGGTCCTTACATCTTTCACTTTGTTCTTCTCTCTTTTATTGACACCTACCTCCTACAGCCTTCTGCTTCCCCACATACACGCTGTATATTTGTAGATGTATGGATGCATATTTTCACAATGTTTGATGCATATTCTGACCATGTTTAATTCATACTCTGCTGTTGATGTGATGCATTGTGTTTTTAGACAAGGTATTTTTCTACATCTCTCTCTGAAACACTGATACAGTCCATAGACTCTCCAACTGATGAAAATGTAATGTAGACATGAATCTGTCTGTTTAACTGAAGTTTTAATGTCTTCATGTATTGTTTATGTCGCTTCATTTTCTCTCCTGCATGTGCAGTCGTTGTTGTCGGCTATAAAACTGGGTTGTAATTTGTTGTTGCAGTTCAAAGGGGCTTGATATCATGTATTCATGAAAAAAGAAGTCTCATGACTACAGACTGTGTTACGGCTCCAGTGTCTTTGCCTTTGGTCCTGTGTGGGTGTGTTGTGTTGCAGGTCCTGGGAGGGGTGGAGCTGAGGTGCCAAGTGGTAACTGGGAAAACCTTGCCAGTGTCCCAGAAGCCCATTTAAGCCTGCCCTTGCCTTCTTCCTACAAACCCAGCTTGTTTGTTTAATTTGGCATTATTCTTTTGTTTTCTGTTTTACTCAACCAACACGCACCTTATATTAGTGCAGCCACACACCTCCAAACATCACTGATACTGACGTCCACACCTCATTGCATTTATATTTTTGATATTTACTTTAATAAATTTGAGTGTATTATCTTTAAGCTTGGCGTGCATCGCCCTCTCTTTTTTGTGGCCTTTTAGCCGGTAATAACAAATCGGGGGCTCGTCCAATTGGAAGCAATTCAGGAATTTTGTTTGTTTGGCTTTGAGTAAATTTGATATTTTGGAAAACTTTGGTAGGTTTTAGGTAGGGTTTAGTTGAGCGCTTTGTTTGTAGAATTGTTTGATTGGTCTGTGCACGTAATGGAGCCAATTTGCTTGCATACATAATTGCAGTCATTACATGAGGATTCCCTTTGGCTGTGTTACCTAGTAAACCTTATATGGAAATCTTGCCTTATATTTTAAGTTTGTTGCGCCCTGGGGGACGCACTTGAAGCGTGCAGTTTGGGAATGCGTTTTTCTAGGTTATGTTTGGAGAGTTTTGTCTGGTGTTTTGGAGCTGTGGATCTTGGCTGGGGCATGAGAAGGTAAGTGTTGATTCACCTGTGTGTGGATTGACTGTGGGAGTGATTCCTCTGGTAGGTTTTAAGGATGTCTCCCCTTTGGGTTCCGTCTGGGAGGTATGTAGTACTGGGATACAGTGGTTAGAGCTCCCTTATTCCCTTTTCCCCTAAATTTGCTCGGGAACACATCCGTGGATGCCGAGGGGGTTTCTGGTTGCTTTCTCGGTGCAGCAGGCTTTGAGTGCGTAAGTACCTGCCGCTACGCCCCAAGAAGACTAGGGGGGAGTTATGTAGTCAGATTTTTGGTCAGGTAGTCAGATAGAGGGGAAGCTCTGTTGTAGGGCAGTTGGCCTCTTGTATGCGCACTTGTGGGTCTTTACACGTTAGCACTGTTGCCCATTGTAACATCTCCTTTTCTGGTCCAGATTCCATTAAAAAGGTGGTGTCGGATCCAAATTATTTGATCGCTACTCCCAACTCTAGAGCCTCTACTCAACTTTGCCATGCTAACTTACTGACGCCATGCTACTCTGGTGCACATCAGCCAGTACATGAGGAAGCGCGGTTGCCAGATCATCATCCAGTATGTGTGTCTGTGTCCCCTCATAGTGAGACACAGCAGGAGGGAGACGACTCATCAGGCACTGAAGCAGTCCTGTACAGTCGCCTTAAAAATTCTGAGTCCATGCAAAATTTGGGTTGTATGTTGGGTCATTTGCAGAGCTCAAAGCGCGGTCAACTTGCTGACTTGATTAAACAGTACCCATGGTTGATTAGTGATATGTCCACTGACACACATTTAATTGAGCATGATATAGACGTGATTCTAAACCAATTAGGCAGAGATTTTAACATGTTCATCCAGAGAAACTGAAACATCTTGATGCAGAGGTCAAGATTCCAAAACACGGGACGAGATGTTAACATCCTTTGTGCAAGCACATGCAAAGTTAATTGGTGAACAGTAGACATCAAAAAAAAAAAGTTTGAAATTTTGGGATGCATCTTCAGTAACATGTAACATCTCCAGGGTGATCAAACCTGAATTTGCATCCCATGCCCAATTAACAGAAAAAAAAAAAAGAAAAAAAAAAAAAAAGAAATTGCCTTTTAGGTATTAAGTATATGATGGACAATGGTATTACAGAGCCCTCTGTTTCCAGTTGGGCATCCCCTTGCTTACTGGTGCCTAAGGTGGATTTTGTTCAGATTTCCACAAGGTGAATGTTGTCACAAAACCACTCTCTCCACAAATGGAAAATTGTTTGGTCAAGTGGGATCAGCAAGGTTAGTTAGTTTGATCTGCTGAAGGGTTACTGGCAAGTCCATTTATCCACAAGAGTGAAAGAGATTGCTGCATTTATTTCACCAAAAGTTCTGTATTCGTATAGTGTACAGTGTGTACATCCTGTATACATGGATGATGTGGTCATCTATTCGGGGGAATGAGACAATGAGATCCACCTTGAATGGATTAGAAAACTGTTCAATTGTTTGGCTCAAGCTCATTTAACTGTTAACCTGGCAAAGTGAGAGTTTACGAAGGGCACAGTTACCTACTTGGGTTGTGTGGCTGGTCAAGGTAAAGTGTGCCCAATCCGTGCAAAGGTGAAGGCTGTTGATGACTAGAGTCCTGCATGTTTTTTTGGACTAGCTGGTTATTACCGATGTTTCTGCAGGAATTTCTTAACAGTAGTTGCACCCCTTATTGACCAATTGAAAGCTAAAGCCAAACATATATGGTCCCCTGACTGCCAGAGAGCTGGAGAGTGTGAAAGCCCAGATCTGTAATGCTCCCATTTTGGCTGCTCCCCAGAGGGACAGACCTCTTAATGCGAGTTATGTGGGGGTGGGTGCAGTTTTGTTACGGTCTGATTTGGGGGTTGATGAGCCAGTTTGTTTGTTTGAATTATTCAGTTATTGAAAAGGAAACACGAGCTTTAATTTGGGCTTTACAACATTTCAGTGTATATGTCTGTGCCATGCCTGTGGTGGCCTTTACAGATCACAACCCATTGACCTTTCTCAGTTCTCTCCAGTGCCCTGATCAGGGGCTTATATGCTGGGCTCTGCTGCTTCAGTCCTGCAGCTTGGATATTCATCATATCAAGGGGTGGGAGAAGGTGGTGGCGGACACATTGTCTCAGTCTGCCTGTGAATAGTGTCCTGTGCGTTTGTGCTGTCTGCTTTGTTCCATACCCTGACTCTTTTCTCTTAAATCAACCTCCAGGATCCACTTGCTGAGGATGGAGGGAGGAAAGGTTATGTGGGAACATAAGTGGCTAGAGAATTTAAGTTGGCATTATATAACATATTGTTTGTCATGCTTGGGTTAAGGTAAACTGTAGAAAGGGTGCTAGGGTTCCCTTTGGGACCCTGTCTTAATTGGGGGAGTGGAGTGTTGCGGCTCCAGTGTCTTTGCCTTTGGTCCTGTGTGGGTGTGTTGTGTTGCAGGTCCTGGGAGGGGTGGAGCTGAGGTGCCAAGTGGGAATTGGGAACACCTGGCCAGTGTCCCAGTAGCCCATTTAAGCCTGCCATCCCCCTTGTCTTATTCCTACAAACCCAGCTTGTTTTTTTTTTTTTTTTTTTTTGGCATTATTCTTTTGCTTTCTGTTTTACTCAACCAACACGCACCTTATATTAGCAACCACACACCTCCAAACATCACTGATACTGACGTCCACACCTCATTGCATTTATATTTTTGATTTTTACTTAAATAAATTTGAGTTTATTATCATTAAGCTTGGCGTGCGTCTCCTCTCTCTTTATTGTGGCCTTTGAGCCGCTCATAATAACTCTAACAGTTTTATTGCATAAAACAGAAAGCCCTGTGCACAGCCAGAGTTTGCAGTCAGATGCTGGTCGGTCGCAGGAACAGCTCAGTGAAAACAAAACTGAGACTTGAGAGACATGACCTTTGTCAGAGCCCATCTGTAATGTCACTGGGGTGTTAATGTGGTGTTTGTTGCTAACTAGATGGATTGTTTGTTAGCATTAGGCTAGCCATTATGTATCATGTTAGCACTTAAGCTAAGGCTAAAGTCATTAGTTTTGCAAAAGGTGGCTCATGCACTGCGAGGGCAGAACAGTGTATCATGTTCATATAGCAACCTTTCATTTCTGCCGAATGTGCCCAAATGGCTCCTTGTATTGGTGCCACTCTTGCCAACCATTTGAAAAATAATTTGAGTGAAAAATTCAGTGGCTTGGAAAAGGTGAACTCCCTGTGGCCACCATCTTGGATCCATGGTTCAAACAGGCTGGCTTTACTAATCCAAGTAATGCTCAGGCTGCTGTCGGAAGGCTGACACGAGAGTGTACCAGTCTTATTGATGGGTCGGCAGAAGATGTGCCACTGGAAACTGCAACAACATCTGCCAGTGCTGGTGAAGAACAGTACAACTTGTGGGCTTTACTGGACAACTACGTAGAGTCTCAGCAACGCACCAGCAGTGCATCTGCCAACGCTGCAGTGGAGATCCAGAGGTATGAATGTTGATTACTGCTGAAACATCAGTTTTTTTATTCAGTCATTCATTGTCTTACTGTCTGTGTCATAGGTATTTGAAAGAACAAATTCTGGAAAGAGCAGAAGATCCCCTGAAGTGGCATGCAGGACCTTATATCCTACGCTGTGGAAACTTGCATGCAAGTATCTGTGCATCCCAGCATCATCCGTTCCCTGCGAAAGGATTTTTTTTTTTAAGCTTGGCAGCTGGTGAGCCTGAAGACTGAAGCCTGCCACAGTGGAAAAAAATTATATTTCTAAATAAAAACCTGTGAAGACAAATAACTTGTCTGCTTCTGTGAATAATCATTCCAAATCGACCATAGAAGTCGCCAAATGACAAACCATTATCTTTACAGGTTTTCCTTAAAAACACTGGAATAAAACACTTAACAAAAACAACAATGTTTCTGAGTTCAAACACCATGATCATTTGCAAAGTAGGAAGGATCTCTGATCCGGTTATGGACTTTTAGTACAGTTTTTAAATAAAGCTCAAAGCTTTAAGTAAACCCTTAACCAACATTTAACCCTTCATATCATTTAGATTTATTCTTTGGGTTAATCTGGAATGTGTTTTAGAATATGGGTGAGAGCATCTGCATATTATTTTTTTTTGCCTTTTAATAAAGATGTTAGTTGTACTTAGGTGTGATGATGATGTAATCATTATTTGGTATAAATGAACAAAACACTTGAATGACCACGCAGTTTTTTTCTGAACTTTTATTGCTGACATGGGATTGAAACAGTGTTAGTGCTTCAGTTGTGCTCTTGAGACGTTGCTATGGCTTCAGTTGTCCACCAGATGTCACTGTCACTGAAGCCTTGAAGCTCTGAATCTTTTTTGGCACAATTGTTAGGAAAGCCTCAGTGCTTCATGAGGCTTCACCTGCCCACCACTAACTTAATTACTCGTGTCAATTTGATTTCAATGCACAACTGATATGGAGATACGATTATTTAAACATTTTACCTTAAAAAAGTGTAGCTCCAACAATCTGCTCCGTTGAAATACATTGTGCGGCGGTTAGCTTATGCTAACTTCCGGCAACTTTCGAGGGTCTCGGTACGCCACCATTGCTGTGAAAAAACTGAACCATTGCAGTGAACGGAGTTGCCACTCTCTCTCTACAAGCACTCTAAGCTCAACTAATAGCGTTTTTCCACTGTCGTGCCGTGCCGCGCCGTGCCGTGAAATTCACGGTTCCGCATTCATTCCCACTACACCAGCCCGCTTGGTTCCGGGAACCAACCGTGAAAGATTTCAGCCCGGTTTGACATCTGGTGCTGGCCCGATTAGAACGGGGCCGCGGAGGCGGGCCTAAATATGATCTCCTTCGTGATTGGTCCATTAGAATGTCAGTTAACCAGGCTGTGACAAGTGTCAACCATTAAACCTTCAGCCAGGAGGCTATTATTTACAAACATTAGTTTCTGGAGAGATTATGGAAGAAACTGATTTGCTTGCTTTTTTGTTGGGTTTTTCTGTTGTGTAGCCTAGTTTACATTTTTCTTACAAATGGAAATGGAAATGTGACCACTAAGCGCAGATGGCAGAGCATCTGTGAAGATGATGATGATGGCATCAGGTGGGTCGGCCGCAGCACCGGTCGGAGTCAGGCGGGCCGGCCGCGGTACCGGTCGGCGTCAGGCGGGTCGGCCGCGGCACCGGTCGGAGTCAGGCGGGTCAGCCACGGCACCGGTTGGAGTCAGGCGGGTCGGCCGCAGCACCGGCCGCTCACCATTGATGATGATGATGGCATCAGGCGGGTCGGCCGCAGCACCAGTCGGAGTCAGGCGGGCCGGCCACGGCACCGGTCGGAGTCAGGCGGGTCAGCCACAGCACCGGTCGGAGTCAGGCGGGTCGGCCGCAGCACCGGCCGCTCACCATTGATGATGATGATGGCATCAGGCGGGTCGGCCGCGGTACTGGTCGACGTCAGGCGGGTCGGCCGCGGCACCGGTCGGCGTCAGGCAGGCCGGTACCACGCCGGATCTGACAGGTGAGCGGCCGGTGCTGCGGCCTACCGCCTGACTCCGACCGGTGCCGCAGCCGACCCCCCTGACCCCGACCAGTGCCGCAGCCAGCCCATAACAAAGCCACTGGCCGGCAATTTATTCAAACAAGATTTTGTCCATAAAAAAAGTAGCAAAAAGCTAATGTAACAACTGACAGCTCCTCTTGTTACTATAACAACTCCATGGCAACGAGCGCGCCTCTCTAATTCTATGACGCCGACCCACTGGTACCATAAGCAATGGAAACACTCCAAGGCCAAACAGGGCTGTGCTGGGCTCAGCCCGGCACGGCCCTTCACGGCTCGGCTCTGTATAGTGGAAAAACGCTATAACTGACAGAGACCAACAGAAAAGACCGAAACTACACGGAAACAGTCAGCACAAGAGCCAACGAAAATACAAACACCTGTAAGGAAAATTATTCATTTTAAAACGGAGAATCTACCCTGCTACATCCGAGTGGCGATTAATGAAACTGTTGAAGATGGTTTTGGTGAGTTTTCATTTTTTTCCCTTCTGTCTTTTAACTTGAATGAAAGTGTTACACTGTAACAAGCTAGCAATGTAATTGGTCAACCAAACCTATTGCAACATGATTATATCAGTTTAATAAGTTTGATTTGTTTTGCTATCAGAAAGTGTAGCCTTAACTTTAATAATCCCTGTAGTCTTATGTTTTGTTTGATTATTTTATACTGAGTGATCGGTTTTATGTTGAATGACAGTAATGTCTTGTTAGACGCTATCAGGTAACCATGGCAACACACTCAGCGGCGAGTTATTTCCCTGCAACCGCCATGTAGCCTATATTGAGAGAGTTACCCATTCCTTTCAGTTGGAAAGGCAATTATTTATTTTCTGTATTGTTTATGGCCATTATGCAGGCCAGGTTTTTTTACTCCGACTTCCATTGCTTCTATAATTTCAGGACAATGTCCCTCAAGAAATAGATGCCGTTCACTCCGATGGACTAACACCAGGGCAAAGTTGCATCTCCTTTGCATTGAGACACAACACTACAGGTGTTTTGATGGAAGACCTGTTGAAACTTCTAAAGTTACATTCTAATGGGACAAGTGCAGTGCCAGCCAGCAAGTATTTTTTGGAGAAACCACTAGCTGGTATTGTAGATCAGTTTGAACGCCACCATTACTGCAGAGTACTGTATGTACTAAGTACCTTGGCACTTCACGATCACAAGAGGAAACACTTAGATGTGTGTCATGTTCCTCATCTATAACAGCTAAAGCCAGCTTAAAGAAAGGACATTTCTATATCAGTATTCCATTAAAGGATCAACTGAAAGATATTCTTGAGAATCTGGGTATGCATAATCTCTGTTTCCGTGCTCATGACAGTAGTAGGCATGCAATAAATGATATATGTAATGGCACCTTATATCAGACCTTGAAATCAAACTTTGAAGAGGATTTCCTTTCCCTTACATTTAATCTTTCCCAAACTGGTTTTGAGTGGCAGCATCCTCTTGATCAGTCATGGAGACATGTGAAGATGCACCCATTGTGCTGTGTGTGTGATGCAGTAGCAAGGCCATTACTACAAAATTTTAAGCAGTTTAGTGGTGAATATGACTGTGGAGTCTGCCTTCATCCTGGGGTGCAAATGACGAAAGGAAAAGGAAACTTAAGGGTTTGCACATGTTTAGATGAAAAGCCAAGCAACAGAAATCATAAAACCACAGTAGAAATAGGACAAATTGCTGAAAGTGAAAGGAAGGCCATATTTGGCATAAAGGGCCCATCTGCCACATTGTAGATTTAGCAAATTTTGATCTAATTAAGGGAATGGTCACTGACTATATGCGCTGTGTGTTGCTTGGTGTATGCAGACAAATGGCGACTTTATGGATCAATTCTAAGAACTGCTCTGAGCCGTGGTACATTGGCACACAAACAGCAATCATGGACAGACATCTCTTGTCTATAAAACCTCCAGGTAGTGTTGCTCGAGTTCCAAGATCTCTCACTGACCGCAAATTCTGGAAAGCCCACGAGTGGCAACACTGACTGCTGTACTATAGCTTGCCAGTTCCGAGATACTTCCACAGAAGTATATCACTCTCATTGGGCATTACTGATAGAGGGTATAAGCATTCTGTTGGGGTCTGAATTAAATACAGAACAGACAAATCTTGCCCTTGAAGCATTAATGTACTTTGTTGGAGGTGTGCAGTCACTGAATGGGGAAGAACACATGACATTCAATGTTCATTCACTGCATTTCAGCGAAAGTGTTGTGCATTTTGGTCCTCTGTGGGCCCACTCAGCCTTTATGTTTGAAAATCTCAATAGATACCTCCTGAAACAAGTAAAAAGTAGCCAAGCTGTACCACAACAAATATGCAAACGAGTGATGTTATCCTGTGCTTTTCCCTTTTAGCAAAGCAATTCCTAACAAATGCATCTGCAGAAGTTAAAGTACCGAAAGCATCATGTCAAGAAGTTTGCCAAGTTCACTGAGGTGACTGCCCTTGGCGCACCAAATGTAAGATTAATATCTAATTGTGATCAAGCTGCCCTCCACACAGTGAGAGAGGTTCCCACAAACTCTGTGGTGAATTACTACAAGAGAATTGCTGTAAATGGAGAAGTTGTTCATGGCCATACCTACAGCAAAACAAAACAAAGAAACAACTCTATTGTCAAATCTATTGCCAATGCAACTATAATGAAACAGCACATCAGAGTGAAGAGTTTACTACAAAACATACATTTATTCTTTGATACATTTTGTAATGCATGTCATATACATTCATGTAACGTCCAAAAGGACACAAGTGCAAGGTATAAGGGCAAAATAATTCTTAAAATCA